>NW_026636884.1:1145000-1222500 GCF_028554395.1 Pezoporus wallicus | reverse complement strand
CAGAGTATCCAAAGGGTGACACAACACACGTCCAAAAAGCTGCAGGGGTTGAAAGCTTGTGTCATGGGGGTCAGAGGAAGAATAATCTTTTAATAACTAAAGCCACTCAGAAGGGCTAACAGGAATGCTGCTAAACAGACACAAAAGATCCTCATTGCCATTTGTAACAATATGAAAAAATATTTCTGATATCCAAACCCTCATGTCTACAAAATACCTGTCAGGGAAAAAAGACATTACTTTTCCAAGTAAAAAACCTGAACCTCTTCCTACAATCCAGAGGATGCACAGAAGAGCAACCCTTATGAAAAGCAGACTGAGAGAATAATTTCCACAGCTCTTTAAGCAAACATAAATTCAGGCTGTTGCAGTACCACACTTCCTGATCAAACATCTGCTATACTAAACATGTCTTGCTCTAGCACAAATACCAGTTAACGACATACAGAAAACTATTGCAGGATTTCAGGGAACTCAACCAGCTGAAAAATATCTCTGTTAGGGCAAGGGGATGCTTTTTAAAATGGATCAGGATGCTGAACTAGCTCAGGACGCGTGAGCAGAGCTGGTACAATGGCAGAGTCAGAGCAGGAATGGCAGGACCACAGCAGCTCAGACCAAACTTGCTCTGAGTTACCTGAGGGAGTATGTAGTCGTAAGCTGAATTTTACTACACACACACAATAACACATGAACAAAACAGGGGACCCCCAAAAAGCTTGGTATTGTATAACGTCCCACTTATTTCTTTCTCACCAGTTATAGCGACTTCCCATACTGAGAGAACATAGCAAAAGAAATACCTTTTCTGTAATAAGTTTCTGAAGGCTGCAGGAAGGACAGAAAAAAAAACATGCTATGGACCACCAGTTTTTGGTTGGAGTTTTTTTTAAACAAAACCAAAAAAAAAGCTACAAAAGATCTCCCATTACTGAGGCTATTTAGATCATTTAAATAGATTATTTACAACAATAATTAGAGACAGAATCTCTAACACTACACATGGAGAAACTAATTGTCTAATCATGTTATCTACAAGAGTGAATCTAGTGCTAAGTATGTCAGGGTACAGAATTTTCACACAGTCCAGGACTGCTTTTTAATTGTTCCGTGCATCTCTCCATCATGAGGAATGCTCTTGTTGCTATCTATGGAATTGAAAACTGCATAGTAAAGTACATATGCCTTCTTTTTAAATGACATTAAGAACCTGATATTTAATTAAAAAAGAGTATAAAAGCATAAAAAGTGTAACAAAATTTTTAACAGCTCTTAAGGCATCCAGAATATCTGTTTTGTATTGCTGACTAATATTTTAACCACCACAAGGTGAAAGTGCAAGTTTAAGGGGCATGGCAGGTTATGCATGGTACATTAACTGTATTTTTCTGTGCAATCTACAATGCACCCATACAAATAAAAAATGTTTCCTTGGTGAAATAACCACTGCCCTTTCAACAGCATCAGGCAAGTAACTTCCAAGCAGGCATCTTCACTACTGGAGTGAATCACAGCTGCAGGAACTCCCTGCCATTCCCTAGAGACCAGAGTTTTCCCAGGTGCCATAAAGGAGGAACACACAAATCATTTACCAAAAGAAGATCAAACCAGTCAACAAAATTGTTATTCCTTCAGAAAGGTGGCCTGCATCTCCAGTAAGGTCTTCTAGGTACTACTCTAAAATGAAGAACGATCCCCTTTATTTCAGAATTAAAAGTTCATCCGATGATCCAGAGTATGTCACATATGAATACACACTAGGTTCAAAAGATAAAGACATGCCCTTGTTTTATATGTATATGCATAAATACGTAGATTTTATTAAATCAAGGCTACAATATGTATCATTTGCTCTCAGCAGAAATTTACAGGACAATATTGTTTGCAAATACTTGTCAGATTTGGATAAATGTTTGAGATCCACCCTTGTATTTTTTCACTAGCCTACCTTCCTTCTGCAGTGAGGCATAAATTTCCTTCTAAATATACTGCACAGTAGTAAACACCACTCGTGAATATAAGATTTATAGCATATTAATAAAATCATATAGGCTCACTGGCCTTAAATATATGAGGCACACAATTCCAGTTTTCATGACTACCTCGAAAGAGACCTAGAGTTGCCATGCAGCATGTTTAAATCTACAGACTATTTATACCTATGCATCATTCACCTCTTACCTATCTCTAATTATTTATTTTCTCCAGTACAGGACAAACTCCTGGAAGATTAATATTATGCACTGGGAGTGATATTTACTTTATTAGTTTAGGATTAGGAAAAAAAAAGCAAAGCAATACATACTGAAAGCACAGGATCTTAAAATCTGCTTTACATCAAAGAGAAATGAAAAACATTTAAGGATAAATATAATACCTAAAAACAGTAAAAGAGAGCCTAACTTCACAAATATCTATAATCCAAACCCCAACAAGCAACAGAATAGTATTTGCAAGTATCTTGACAAATACCCCAGAAAAACAAATACATGACACAACATGCAAGTGCTGAAGCGTAGAGATAATTAAAAAAAATCTGAAATATAATTTTGATACATACTTTATATATATATATAATTTCATTGTTGGAATTGGGTATCAATTGAATTGTTATAAGTAGAAATTGCTTATGAGAAATGTTACTTTTTATTAGTCAAATTCAACACTACGCAGACTAGAGGTTTCAAAGCAGTTTTTTAAAAGAATGAATGTTTATGTCATCCACAAAAGAAGCATTTGGATTAAAAAAAAAAAAAATCCCTTGTTTTTCACTGCTTAGTTAAATTTTGGAGGTTATTGATCATTGCTTTCTATTACTGGCACACCCCCCGAAAGTGCAAGGTGATTCACACTTAAAGCCAAGAGGGCAAAATAAAACAGAATATTTAAAATTACTCTCTTTTTTAAAAATACCACTGGTTTGCACACATATTTTTTTTTAGGCTTTGACTTGTTACCTTATTCCAGGGATAGCAGAAAAAAAAAAAAAATCTCAAAATTAACATAGTAAGAAAATGGTTTCTTTCTGACTGCTAGGCTCTTCTTCATTTTTTAATAATGTATTACAATTCAGTTATATGAGTTATTCTGGATTTAGATCAGCACAGATAAGATCAGAATCCAAACCAAGAGTTATGGGAGGCTAATCTTTAATCCTTTAAAGGTTCCCCCTGCATCATCAGAACTCTGCAAGTAAGCAGGTCTTCCTTAAATGGGCAACCAAAGATACCTTGTTTACAAGGAAAATCTTAGACAAAGCCAAACCAATCCCACTTTCACCAGCTTTTCCTACACCTGCCTCAAGTATAAGACTACTTAGAGATATATTTGGGATAGATAAGGTAAGCCACCACATGCTGGTTGGACCAATTCTGGTTTGTTACAGTCATTACAAGCCAGAAAAAGTTAGAGAAGCCATACAGTTGTTCTCACTTGTACTGAATGCTAATTATGTTTCCTGCACCAAAGAGTAATTTTCTATTTCAATTTATCTCCCAGATCAGAAGGTCAATTTATTCCTACAGCTATAAGCACCAGTCAACACACATTCTCTAACACAAAAACCTATTGGAAAATCGGCAACAGTTATAATTCTAGAATCTCTAACATACAGAAAACATCAGAAATCATTAAACAAAAGGTATCTTAGTCAAAAGCTGATAGACATTTTTTCTCCACCAAGAGACTGAGGCAGAGAACATTCCCAGCACCTCAAAGAAATTACATTTCAGGTTTACATTCCAATATGGGAGAGCAGAGCAAGCTCACATGTAACAGAAAAAAAATCCTAGCACAACAGGGGGAACCTGAAGATTTCCATTCTGCCTGATTTGTAGCAGAAGTGAAAAGGGAGGCCACTAAGCAGGTAACACACCATTTGCCTTGATTTTGTATTTCTATAAAAATCTCTTTTTCTAAGAGTGTGGGTTATTACACCATTTGATCAGAATAAGGCACCTAAACAACAGAAGATGTATTTCACTGAAAGATTAAGGAGCAGAAGATGAGAGTAAAAGCTGTTTAAATCAGCATAGGAACAGAGTTTATAATCAGTCCTCAAACCATCACATATCATCAATACAATTTTGGCAGGCAAGAAGACACCAAAAATAGCTAACAAGTTTCCAGATAGAAGCAATTTAAACAATTCTGAATTTATATAAGAGAATCAGTCCTCAATAAACCCATCTTTAAACTTTGCTGATTTACAAGGCAAATTACAGTTAGAACTGAACACCAGCTCTCCAGTATCAAGTACTAAATGCAGTTTACTTTTATGAAGAAATCCTTACCTTTCCAAAGACTTGGAAGCTGGACACAGGAATAAAAGTAGGTAAGCCGCTCTTGCATAAAAAGATGGCTACCGAGTATAAGTAACAATATACAAGGTATCTTATGTACGTACACAAATACATATAGCAACATGAAGGTAAAATTTAATCACTGAGATCGAGTGTTCCTCAATTTTAACTTACATAATGTATACATACACTGAATAGCTACAACTCCGCATAGTATTTTACTTAGAAGCACTTGCTGAACACCAATAATGTGTTCATATCTCTAGAGGGTTAACAAAGTGAAAACAACGGATGTCCCAAATAAACAAAAAGCTGTTCCATGATGGCATAAATTTATAGGAATTTTACCAATATTTTCATGAGAAAAAGGTACAACTACACACTAGAGCCTCCTAAAAAAACACAGCAGACAAGTTATTGTTTCAGCTTAATACAGATAAATACTTCTTCCAAAAATTCTTATAATATGCAACTTTCATATGTGCGTGTGTATACATATATATATATATATATATATATATATATATATATACCTATTTAAATCCATCACTTCTAAATAGTAACTTTCTGGAAGAATTAAATTTATTTTTGTACAATTGTACATCATCTAACAAATGAAGTTGTGACTTCATTGGCACAATCCTGATACAATCATTAAATAAAAATGATCATAATGCAACCTTCCATGCAGTAAAATTAGATAATGTACATAATATATTGCATCCTATTGATTCTGAAATGACATTGTGGAAGAGACTCATACTTTAGAGTGCCACAGACTCTAAAAGATCTTACCCTTAATTATTTAGCGTAGCCAAAATGTAGTCATTTATCCAAGGAGTTTACTTATCAACATTCTTTATCTTAACATTACACTCTGAATTGTATAGAGTATTTTTACATTTGCAATATTTAATGCAGCACGCCTTGTTGCAAGAGACAAAAGACAAGGATTCTGATTCTTGGTAGGTACTTTGCAGAGAAATGTCTCCGGACACTTCCAAAACAGAAATGACATTAAGTGGTAAGCTAATTTAGATTTATAGTATGGATGAGTTTGTTTGGCTTGTGGATTTTGGTGGTTTGTTTTGGGGGTTGGTTGGTTTGTTGTTTTTTTGTCAAATAGACTTAGTTAAATAATTTAATCACAAATGTCTAAATACCCTGGGTTAATAGAAACTCTTTACTTAAAAACCTACTTGAATCCACATCTAACAGCACTTTGAGGTTTGTGCAGAATAAGATGACAAATACTGAAGATGTGCTTGTGATTTCCTCCATTTCGGAAAAAGAACAACTTACAGTGAATAAAGGGACAGCTTTTAAGTTTCAACAGGCGGGGAGGAAAATATATTACTTAAAAAAAAATAATGTTTCAGAAAAATCATAAACATGTCAAATCACTATCCACCTTTCTATCAAGCAATACAAAAGATTAGTAAGGACTTCAGATTTCAGGTAGGCCAGTCTTTAATTGCCAGTTTCTTTGACAAAACTGTATTAATTTCAGGTGTGCTTAAAGAATAAACATATCATGAATCTTCTGGACTAACATTCACCATTTTGAAACAGCACAACTGTATAAAATATTTTTTTGTCAAATGATGCTTTAACTTCACTCTAATTTTACCAAGGTTGGGTTTGGTTTTTTTGTTGTTTTGGGGGTCTTCTTCCCCATAGTTTTTTTGCAATTAATTTTAAAATAAATAAATAAATAAATTCTTTGTAGCCTTCTGGAAGGGTTCAGGCAAAACGCTAAATTGACTGCAACGTATCGCTAACATCTGCAACATGTTGATCATTTTACTCCCAAATCCTTCAAACATTTTCACATAAGCAAACCAGCTGATCCACAACTGCTTCCAGACTGGGCCTGAACAACTTGGCACAAACTTATATTCAGAAAAGTATTTTTTTGTGCTGTGCTATTATACTACAATTAGCTTCAGAAGTCCCCCCATGATCTGCATTTTAGCATTCAGAATTTTGATTTTCTTTTTCTTTTTTTACAGCTACACACACTTTCTTCATAAAAAGAATCTGGTTTAAAATTATTACTCTGCTAGTCTATACACTGTCGAGATGAGCTGAAACTCCATTTTACATTGCCTGTATGAATTAACATTCTTACCGTAAGAAATTGTCGTTCAGGTACTAACACTATGAAGTACATGTCATCTTTTACTTACAAATTATAGACTGGTTTACAATGTAGAGTGCTCCAAATCAAAAGGGAAGTATCAGGTCTCAAACAAGTTTGTTCAAAAATAAATTAACACAGTAAGCCTAAACAGATACATGCTTCTACTCACAAGGTTTGGATCGTTCGCTTTATTCAGCATATTAACATATATTCAGCATATTAAAATATAACATGTGCTTTCAGTGACTTAGATTAGCAAGATGATCAGAACAACTTTGAAGTGCATTGCATCAGGAATGTGCCACCAGTGCAGGGATTTTTTATTCAGGTGTATTTGATCACAGCAAATTGTAAATCTTTACACCCATTTTAAAACTCAACAGACTCTAGCTCTTAAGGCTTTATTTACTACAGCCATTTATTCCTAAACTGCTTGAAAATAACTTGATAAAGCTGATGTTCCAAACAAAGACCATACTTCCTGCTCTCATATGGAATCTGGAACACCATCAATGTTTTGTTCAGCTTGCATAAGTCACAACTGATTGGCCACAGTCCCTGTGGGCATGCCATTTCATCCAGACTGGACGGTTCATTAGTCATAATTACTATAACTGTACGGCAGAGACTGCAGTTTTATCTCATCATACATCTTTGATAAAGCTGCTTCTATTTCTGCTTCATCAGCATGTGAAGTTACATTATTGGAACTTTTATTTTCCAATCTGTGATTAACATTGGTTGTTCTGCTTATGAAATGCGTACCAAAATTCAAGATAACATACAAAGTAAGGCCATGACGTGACCACCATTTGAACTTTGTGTTAAAAATCATGCAGCAGTTATTGCTACACAGGAAGAATAGATTCTGAAATGACAGAGTCGCTAAGAAAATTTAACAAAGAAAATACCAACACCACCGTTTGTAAGAGAATCAGACTGTTGGTTTCTAACACAAACTGTGACACAAGAAAAATCTCTCAGTTCAGTATGAAAGTTAGACATGAGAAATTTCTGACAACTGCTCGGTCAATCAGCATTTTTCATGTAGCATTTATACAACTGCAGAAAAGTAAAGCCTGCAACATAAAGAACCACAGTGAAAACTGACAGCTAAAGCACTGTGCTACAGTTATTAAACAGATGCGAAAACACCTCGATCTAATAACAAATGTGAACGCAACCTTTAACAAAATGCATGTTAAACATATAAAAGTCACACATTAAGGCATTTTCTTGTTGCGGTGCTTGTTGCTGATTTTTACATCTTATTGTGTGATAACTGGAAACACAAAGACTAGTAGTACCATCTGAATGTGCAACGTGTACCCGTGATAGGCCACATAAACAGTCATAATCGACAGTTACATGCAGGCACTGAGGCTGAAAAAATCCCAGAGTAATTAGTGTTGTCTGAATGCAATGACATCTGTTTTCTCATGGTCCTCTAGACTTGTCAGGCCAATAAGATGTATATGAAAAAATATGACAAGCACTGCAAATGCCCTTCTGAAAGGTCTCACTTTGGGAAAAGCTAAAGAAATGACACATGCCACCTCTTTTTTGCCAACATACCTAACAGCCAAAGGATCAAGATTTGAAAACGTCCTTTGAGTCATTTTACATTTGACTATAAAAGGTTTATTCAGAACATAGCGCTGTGCTTAGGAAAGAATATATTGCAGCAGCTTTTGTTCTTTCAAGAAAGCAAGCTTCAGTAATAGAAGAGGAATAAATGTGGCTGTTTACTTCTGACTAGCATGTTTACATGTCTGTGCCATCTCTGTCTTCTGTTTTAATTAAAGCAGACAATACTAGGCAGCACATAATACGCACGTGTATACCCATATACATATTTATTATTATTTTGCTTAAAGAGTGAAATAAGAACAGTTTTGCAGTTGTGCTTTCTAGCACTGCAAAAACACCGCAGCCTTTCATCTGAAGACCTGAGCTTTTGTTTTAGGATTCACAGCCTTTTTTCTTCAATAGTGCCTATCCTCTGTTCTTTTTCTGGACTGCATCATGTTTGAGCATGCGTTTTCTCCAAGAAAGACATTAGTCATCATTAACAGAAGCACTGACACCAAGCCTAAGTGCCTCTCCACAATGACCAAGTGGCAATCATCTTTCTCTTACCCTGTCACTGCTGATTAGGCTTTTCTTTCATGAAAATTTAATTTGTCACCTTTCTGCAGCTCCTTTTTATGTTTCTGCAATAACACAACATGCCAGCAACACTAAAAATACAGTAGAAGATGCTGTACCTGTTTATAAGAAAAGATAAGATTTAGACTGCCTAGCTGTACTTTTTACCTAGTTTACCGGGGGTGGGGGGTAGGGAAAAGACCCTGCAAGATGTGGTAAACGAGATGCTGCTGACAGAGGAAAAACGCCCATTAAATACCAAAGGCCTCAAGCAACATAGCACACCCTCAATCCAACGAATAGATTTTTTTCTCCTCTGGAAGACTGCTAGCCAGCCCCTCTTCCAAAGCAATGTTCAATAGGCAACATAACAATATGTACACAGATTTTTATAACCAATTAATTTTATAACTGCTTCAAATATACAGGTCCGCAGGTTTTTTAACTTATATAAATATTTATCAAAGGATTTTGTAATCCGGTGATGAATTTCAACCTCACTTCTTGAGCCTGTGTCAACATTGGTCTTGCAGTTAAAAAGCCAGCCACGAAGAAAACGGCTTTAGCTGCTACAGGCAGATGAAAAAGTTTCAGTCGCGTATGATACTTTGCAGCTATTCAACGTACACAGTCTCAGATTCCTGCTCTGTGTAACATTACAAACATTGTTGAACAAGATACCATAGCAATGAGTTATTTTAAGGAAGTTTTTCAAAACATTTACTCTTCTGCTTTATTTCAATTTGTCTAAAGATTTTTTTAATTATAAACATATGGTATTTTGTTAACATCTGTGCACAGCATAAAACCTGACTGAATTCCAACTTCTGGAAAAATGCAGGAAACTTACATCCCTCAAATAAAGTAACAACATTAGAAAACTTCAGGAGATTCAGATTAAGGTACTTGAGTTCATTTAACTGATTTTCCATATAAGTGTACATATATATATTAAAATAAACAACAACTAACCCAAAACAACAAAACCCACCAATTATTACAATCTTTATGTTCTTCCAATATCTTTCAGAATTTAATTAAGTGTAAAGCTAAAATTTGGATCTACCTCTATTAAATTCAGAAACCACAGCTAGTAAAATCCAAGTAATAAAAACTTTATTCAGCTTCCTAAAGTATTAGTACTCCACTATTGACCCAAAACAGCATTGGTAGTCAGAACAGAAACTGCATGGCTAGCACTCTGAGTTTATAAGAAAGCTTCAATATCTTTAAATAGTGTCCATATATGAAATTTAAGAAGAGGAAACTAGGAATTAAAAGCGGATTTTGAATGGCAGACCGTGATTGTTGTACTGCTATGGCAATATAACCTTGATTAAATGCAGAGCAATACTAAAGTAAAAGCAAAACCCTGCCATGGTAACCTAAATTAACTACTGAACCAGACCATGTTTATATAGAAAGCTCGTGTTTTAAGCGATTCTACTTGATCTCAAGAAAAACTTTGACTTTCTAGAGGGCATAAAATACTGTTAAGCTTCCTCGGCCGCACATCTACCATTGTTTTGTTCTCTATGCTCTCCTCGGCTCTTTGCCTGACAAGCTGAGAACACAGATGCCGAGATCCTTGCTCCACATCCATGTCAAGTTCAAGTACAGAAGTTTAGCTCTTTGACTCCCACCCCCACCTCAAGTCACTTGTCAGTAAAAGGTTGGGCGATTTATTGACCACTGCTGGATGCATACTGTCAGGGCTGAAGGAAATATGAGAGGGGGCTGTCGCTACTGTTCTGGAGCTCATTGATAATGACATACCTGCCTCTGTCACCCATTACCCATACTACAAACTACTTAGACCTAACTGAAAAATCAATAGCCTACTTGCACTGGTTCCTGTGGCTGCCTCCTTTGATTGTCAGCTCCTGTCTAGGGTCAGCACTTACATGAAAGGGGCTGTGACTGCCTGATGCTTTCAGGACAACCTAACGATATGAAACTAGCCAACAGAACAGTAAATTCTGTCCCCCTGCCCTCCTCATCAATTAGGCTTTGACTAGGCTTGCCTGTAGAAACCTGACCTTTTAAGTTTAGGTGAATATGGAACTAGCTGAACACGCCATTGCCCTCAGCACTGAGCCAGGAAATACACTGACAGGTTAAACAAAACAGAAGGTTGTAACTGTCATAATTTGCATTGCACTTTCACGCCAACAAGGGTGTTATCAGTGGGGGCAAGCCCTGGAACACACAACGCAAGCACCCTAAGTCACTCTCCTCATAAATTTTCAAGTGAAGGGAGATAAAACATAAATTCACAAATGACCGCGCATTTCAAGTCCCACTTTTATTCAAGTTCGCACTCTGGAAACCCCCAAAGTACATATAAACAATTCCCTTTCATAAGCGTGCTGGCACTCAGATGCCAGTTAGAATGAACTTCCAAGATAAGATGATGAATGGGGAAAAGCTACCTGCCTATACCTCTTAAGGGCTCTTGTATTAGGCTTATTCTCCATTGCATACTTATATGCATGAATACTAATCATTACTGGATTATGCACACATACACACACCTGTACTTCGGAGCAGCAGGTAGGCATAAATAATTTAAAAATCCCCAGAGAGCCCTAGCTGAGTAGTATTCACTCATACATCCTGTGTCTTGGAAGTCCATTAGCAACATCTGAATATCCCTGTGACTACAACCAAATGATAAATGTTACATTTTAGTGCATCTGCCCTCCTTCAAACACTATTGACAGCCATGAGGCAAAGAACCAAAGCAAGAAATGTCAGACCTAAAGTAGAGGCTGAACTATATCCTGAAGCTGAATATGATAGCTTTAGTAACTATATATAGATTTAAAAAAACAAAACAACTTAATAGCTGAATGCCTTGCTCCTTCTTTCCTCCAAAATAATTACATAGATTAAAACCAAATGAAAATATTTTTTAAATCCTCTGATTAGTGCTTCTTTCTTACATGGCAATTTTTAAGCAACGGCAGTTTCACGTCCTCTTTCTTCCATAGCCCTGCCATCCTCAACATAAGCATTACTGGGAAATACAGACAGCATGTGTGATCAAAACAATTTATACCATTTGAACACTCCAGCTTCTTCATGATGTGAAAAGACTGGCTTTCTCTACAAACTACAATTATTATTATTTTTTTTTTTTAACTCTGAGAATGCTAGGAATTTTCAGCGCACTTTATTCAGTGCATACAGTTGAGAACTTTTACTGTAAACATACAAACTACTCCTGGAAATCCCAGGCAAGATTCAGAGCAATAATTCACCTAATGCTTTTTACCCTACAGCTGAACCTTTTTAACTCCTGCACACTTAATATCCTTCTTAGACAAAATCACGCACTGCCAGATATAAGAATGAGCTCTTACATAAATAAGCGATAGGAAAACTGCTGCAGTTTCATTTCCAAAGTCTAAGATTTGGTTTCAAACTTCTAGGCACCATCATAAGCTTTTCTTCTGAACACCTCCTCAATACTTGCCAGTCACTGCATTTAGCTTATTTCAAATGCACTTTCAGAAATCAGTAGTAAGAAAATAGCTAAATTACAAAAAGACAAAAAAAAATCAATTAAAGCTTCAGATAATATGTTAAACTGCAACAGTATTTGTTATATTGCAACACTCAGTTGTTCAAAATATACGTAAGATGGAACAAATGCAGAAAAGACTCCTTGAAAATAAAAGAACTGCATTAAAACACTTTTAAGTAAACAGAACAGCAGTTAGAATTAATATTGTATGCCAAACAAACTACAGAGCAAACACCAGTTAAAAATGGTAGACCTAATTGAGTCTGGATGGACCCCTTTACAGACCTAATGCAATGATTAACTATGCATCTGGTAGCATGTCAAGTCCTTTTTGTGTGCCTATCTGATAGTGAAGTGAAAGGGCATGGACAGTGTCCAGTCCCAGCAAGCAAATCATTTGGAAGCAGTCATAGCCATAGATCAAAGATTTTTTACTCTACCCAAAGTCTATTTAAACCCACCAACCTAGCTCCTTGTTGCAGACAAAACCAGTTAGAAAATAAGAAAGACTCCTTGGGATCCAAAGATAATAAAGGAAGATAGAAGTAGAAAATGAAGAAAAGAAACAGACTGGCAGAACCTTGATTTCCATAGGCCAAGACAGCTGTTTTACATCCTAGTTTTATTTCAGATGCTTAAAGAACAATTTCCATCCCTTAGATCACTGAATATTACTTCAATTAAACTATGCAGATGGCTTCTATACATTATTTGAGCCAATACAGTTCCACCTTCCCAGCTGTGGGAGATGGTACCTTGAACTATTTTGCACACAGGTTTTACCTAATTCATAAGAACTAAAAAGAGCAGCATATTATCATGAAGAAGTTATTTTGAAATAAGATATGCACAGCAAGATATAAAATAGGAATAGCTATGACTTCATTCTCTCATTGGAAGTAGCAACCAAACCCCTGCAATGATTTTATAACTAGTAATACACTACTTTTATGTCAATGTAGTACTTTCAAAGGATAAAAATTTAATATTATGAAGTACAAGACACAGAAAAGTAGAGGGCAGTAACTGTGCATTTAAACTCTGTTATATCAGAATGAGGGAACAATTAGAAGACTGTTCAAACAGGATTTCTTTTATTATTATTATTATTACTAAATTAAAATTTTGATCCAAAGTCAAAGCAAAATCATCTTAAAACATGGCAAGGAGAGTGCAGGCGAGCAACTCGATATATTCCATGCTGGTCACCAGTGTTGCGGAGAAGATTGAGCCCGCTCTGTTCCCTCCTCCACACCCGTTTCCTTCAGAAATTGCACTCACAGAAACCTACTGAAAGGTTGTAACTTGTACAGTGGTTGGTGAGGGTTTCACATAGCTCTATGTGGTATTTAAGAAAGTACTTTTTAAAGTGTAAACATATATATGAGAAGCTTGCATTTCTGGAGCTAGAAATGACATTTCTGAAGGGTATAGTTTAGAGGATTCTAAGTAAATTATAAATACGCTTCATCTTGACTAGCTGCATTAAGGTTCTGATCTTTAAAATAATCATTTAACCAATAAAACCATGCAGGCTATTATTGGCACAATTATTTAGGCCTCTGCACAGGTATGTGAACATTTAAGACAATAAGAATAGCAATCATCCTGCTGCTAAAAACAAAAGTTGCAGCCAAACGCCTGTAAATTGATAGTTACTGAATTCCAGAAATTTGACTTTGCTTAGACATCTTCATAATTTTTGTATTTTCAAAAGAAATGTTGGTTTAGCCTCACAACATTTTTAAGAACCAGACAAAACATAATCTATGTACCCACCTCACATTTTTCTCAAGCAAATAAGTGTTATTGCATTCAACTGGAGGTCAAGATAACAAAATCTCAGAACATTACGTACTCTCCTACTTAAAAAAAAAAAAAAAAATTATGTTACTAATGTAACTAATCAATTACTGGGAATGAAGTCCAGCCAACACATGCAAATTTGGTTCCTGGATAAAATAGCATGCATCCACCCCAACTGTATCCAAACAGAACAAAAGGCCCACAAGAAGTTTGAACAAGAGAAAAATACTACGACGGCACTAGAAATGCTCTTTTCTAGCGCACGTGTCCCATTTTCCCTAATTGCTAACTTACTGAACACAAACTTACAAATCAGTATTTAGCACCCAAAGCAATCTTACAGCAAATAGATGTCACAGTTATGAGAAAAGAGAAGATGCTACCTTTAGTACAAGATCCAAAGCATTAGAGAAAGCCTTCAGCTGCTGGTTGCTGGTGGCTAAGCACCAGAATACGGACATGTTCACATTTGAAGACTCGATAGGAAAGTAAAAATTAGGTACTTAAAGGAGTAATTGGAACCCTGCCCTTTCCTGCTGCAGTAATGAAAGCTAAGGGAGACTTAGGAACATGTATAAATTAATTACCATACTATTGAATCTTCACAGAAAAAAGTACAATATTTACGCAACACTCTTGACAGATGAGATGCATTAATGGCACATGTAGAAATTAAACCATCTTTTCTCCCCTAGTGTGTGCTACCAACACACAGTCCTTAGAACAGGTCAACAAATAGTAAAGCCAAACCACAACTTTCAAGAAGAGGTACACACTATACTGTAGAAAGTAAACAGAATTTTATCTGTCAAACTCACAGCAGCATTTACTGTAAGTATTAACCCAGTTCTGCTGTGGAGAAATACAACATGCATTACTGACTCATTTCTTTTCAAATTCATACATTCCCTGCAGCAGTTCAAGCTCCATCAGCAGTGCAGGAATGTATGAAAATGACAGGCAAAGGGCACTAGCTCTTTTCCCATACTGTTCTGCTATAAATGGAAGCAGAGTCCTACAAAGCACTTAAAGCTGAGAATGTTTGAAGACTGATCTCCAGGGAGAAAAAATAAATAAAAACTACGATGTTAGGTTCCATGAGCAGACTAACTATTCTGTTTTCCACAAAACTGTTTCCCTTAAATGAAAGGAGAGAGAGAAAACCAACTACTAGACAACAATGAAACACAAGCTGGATCTCATCTACAAAGCTACCATGAACAAAGTGCATATATACACATACATATTTCATAAGGTATTCATAAAAATACTTCTTATTCCTTTTGGGAGCACCTGTTCCTGCATTCACTTTTCCCCCCTCAGTGAGAGAAAAGGGGGAGAAGAAGGGAAGATTTGGCAGAAATTCTTTAATAGACTCAAGTTACTTTGATTAAACTTCGATCTGCTTTAAAAAACTAGACCTTGTGTCAGTAGCATGTTATAGAAAGTTTAAAATACACCGTTGAGAATTAAAAAGCTCTGAAATAGCTAATATATGCCATTAACAAGTTGGTTAGGCAAGCAAATGCATGTATGCTGTATCACACGCAATACAGTAAGAAACTTGCATGTTTCTTGCTGAAACTCCGAGCTGATTTCCAGATTTCTTCTGTTGCTGGCTTTTAAGGGTTAATATAAATAAAAAAGGATTCTCGGGGGGGAGATGGAACACAAACAAAACAGGCTGCGCGCATTCACTCGCAGCCCTTCGCCGACCTCGCCGAGCGGGAACCCCGTTGCCCGCCCGTGTGCGCCCGGCGGGAGCGCGGGGCTGCCCACAGCAGCGAGAGGACGGCCCGGGGCGGGGGGGGGAGCGGGGCCAACGACTCCGCACACACCCAGTCCCCTGGACTGGGAAGTGCCTTTTCACAGCAGCCCTTGCTAACAAATCGCTATTGCTCCAGGCAGCGGCATGCTGATGTTGGCACTGCTTAAACCAAACAAACACGATGTTTAACAGTCAAATAAAATGTCCCGCAGCCTCCCTAATGAATTTGTCAAGGCCCATCAGACCACCCCAGCCCCTGCCTCATTAACTCAAGTATGATGAGGCGGATTATAACGAGAGAATACAGATCAATCGGTCTGCAGACTTAAGTGGCTTTTAGCCCGGAGAGTTCCCCTCTCTGCAGCACACACTCGCACACGGTCCTTTTAATGAAATACAGTATCTCCTGCTGCTGGAGGGGCTGCCACTTCGTTTTATACACCGTCAAGGAGCTGCTGATGGACTTCTACGCTAACATACATAAAAGCAGAGGTGACAAGGGCTCTTCAATTATAGCCTCCTCGGATCCTGTTCTCCTTCAATTATTCATCCCGGCGAGAGCAAATTCCGCCACAGATGAAGCTAGTCTTAATGCAGTACGACCGCAAACGCTCCGACGCAGGAGAGAAGGGTTTCACGTGCATTATTTGCTGGAAGTGTTTAAGTTTATTGCTCAAATGATGTTTCTAATTAGCGCTGGGGCAATAAATTAAAGTCGGCTTTTGTTTCGCTGATTTATTATTTACTAGGGCTTCAACCTCAGACGGGAAAATTGGTAATGAATTGTTTTAAATCTGAACACTAGTAACGCTCCATCATTAGTCACCTTACCGGGGGGAGTGGGAGGGGGAATCGTCCCCTCCTTGTACTTCTACCCTGAAAAGACGAACGCGCGTCCCCCCACCCTTGCCCGGGCCGCCTGATGGCTCCGGCATTTCCTCCACGCCCCGGGCACGGAAAACCCCCGCTCTCTGCTGGAGGCGAAACCCCGTAGAGCCTTTTCCCCGCCCGCCGCTGCTCGGCGGGTTCGTGGTCGTTCTGACCCATCCGCTTAGCCCGACCGCGGGCAAGCGCCAGCTAGGCTGCGAGCGAGCTCCGGGAGCTCCGGCGGGGCGTGTGAGAGGGACCCCCAGCCCTCACTAACTCCTCCGCTTGCCGGAGGGCATCCGGAGACGAGGCGCAGGACCCTCGGAGTTCCACCCGACCAGCCGAACCCTCGGAGAGACCCTCCTCGCAGGCAAAGGGGGTCCCCAGGGCAGAGTCCGCAGACACTTACCACGCCCCAGGGCGAACTGCCCCGCTGTAGCCCCGGGACGCCTACAGACCGTGAGAGCGGCTCAGCCCTCGGCGCAGCCTGCCCCCTCTTCCCTACCCCTCCGAGACTGCTCTCCTCCGAGCCTTCCCGCTCTGGGCTCGTCTCCTTCCCAACTGGGTCGGGACCGGCGGGGACACCTGACACCGCCGGTAGCCTGTGCCCCGCCGAGCATGGGGCACCCCGGCCGGCCGGGCAGGCGCGACAGCCCCCGCCCAGCCCCGGGGGCAGACCGCCCGGGGGGCACCGGGTAAAGCAGCGAGCCGACCCTCGCGGCGGGGAGAACGGGGCCTCAAGGGCGCCGGGCAGGTCCGTACTTACTTCTTCCAGCGCGCAGCGGTACGGCCGGCACAAGACATGTTTCTAATTTAAATGCATACGGAAAACAGACGGCGAATTTTCTTTATTAAAATCAGCCAGCTGCAGCGAGAAGAGGAAAGAACAAGAAACCGAGCCCCACCGCTGCGAGCTGGTTAAAGCCAGGCTCCGCAAGGAGGAGCGCAGCGCGCGTGAACGGCCCTGCCGGAATCCCACGGCCCTGGCCAGGCTGCAGGAACTCGCGGTGGGACTGCGCCGGGTCCGGCCGCGCCGCCTGCTCCGTGCCCCGCAACCCTGTGGCTCCTCGGCCCGCCCGTCGGTACCCACTGCGGGACTGCACGGCCCTCCCGCTGCAGGAAAACGCACCCCGGGCCCCAGAGCAGCAGCGGTGGACATCGCCTTTCTCTCCTGCAGGAGAGGCACTTGTGGTGTTTGTCAGCAGGTACTGCGGGGTGAGAGCAGAGCGAGCGAGCTGCTCTTTCCGAGCTGTCATAACTACGGTTTTACTTCCGAATTATTCAATATTCTTATTAATTCAAACTTGCATATAATATCGCTTCCTTTCGAATAACTCAATCCTGCACTTTAGGAGGACGAACAGAACTTTATGGCACCAGATTTATCTAAATTAACGTGACTACGGCCCTGACTGCGAGCAGTAAAACTAAGGTGTGCAATTCCGCTCCGGTGACGGTCTCACTTTTGCTGCCGCAGCCCGGCATTAGCGAAGTAAGATTGATGCCTGCGGCGAAGCACCGGCACGCCTTTCTCCCTCCCTTCCCCTCTCGCACCGGCACCGCCGCTGGGCCTCTCCACAGCAAGCGACGGGAGCAGCCAGCTACCTCCGCCTGTGACGGCGAAGTTGCCGCTTTTTCCCACCCGTCGCAGGACGCTCGCAGCCCTGCGCGCGCGCACACACGCACACACACACAACACACACATAACACACACACAACACACACACAACACACACATAACGCACACATAACACACACATAACGCACACATAACACACACCACCGGTCAGCGCCGGCACGAAGCTGGCAGGCAGGCGGACACCACGACCCTGCCGCCACCGGGGAAGGAAGCAGGAGTGAACGCGCGGGAGCGTGTGCGCGCCCCCGCCGCCCGCCGCGATTGGCCGCGGCGCTGACAGCTCGGCGGCGATTGTAGGAGGCGGGGCTCCGCCTCCCGGCCGGGCCCCGGCCCCATTCATAAACTACAGGGCCCGGCGGCCCTGCCGGAGAGAGAAGGGCACACGGCGAGGAGGAGGAGAGGCGCGGAGAGTGAGAGCCTCGGCACGCACTTTTAGGGGTGGGGAGGGGGAGGAGAAGCCATCCCGGGCGCAGCAGCTACGCCCTCCTCCCACTCAGGATAAAACACAGTCTGTGCAAAGAAAAACAAACCAATTCTATCTATCTATATATATATCTCAAAGCAACCTATATAGAGCTGCAGGACAGGAATGAGCGATCACAGACCAAGTGCACACGTCTGCGCGTAAAGATAGAGAAAGCCACAGAGCCGGGTTCAGACAACGCCTCCAGCAGGAAAAGGGAAATCAACAACACCCCCTGACAGTCTGAGCGAGCGGCAGCCAAACTCATGCACATCTCTGGCGGTACCACGGACTGAAAGAGAGAGGCAGGCAGGCAGGCAGACAGATAGAGAGTTCACTCTTCCGCTCTGGGCATTGCTCGCATTCTTCTCCTCCTCTAGTATCGTGTACGGTTTTAAACTTCGCCGCCGACCGGCTTTGCTGCGGGGACCTTCTGCGAGTCCGGGGAAGTTTGTTCGGGTGTTGGTGTTTTTTTTTCTTTCCATGAACTACTGAAACAGTATTTTTGTCGCTGCCCGGGGGGGTGGGCGCCGGAGCGCAGAGACAGCGCAGACCTCCCTGCCCCCGCCGCCACTCAAAACTTGGCGCTCCGGGAGCTCGCGGGGGCTGCCCGCTGCCCCGGCACTACTGCCAAGCCCGCGCCGTCCCGCTCTCTGCGGTTCGCATTTCTCTCATCGTCGCCGTCTTCGCTCCTTTGTGCTTCGTCGTCCTCCCCGGTTCCGTTAATTGCTCTCACCGGCGCGCCGCTGCCGCCTTCTTCCCGGAGGGGGTGGGGGTCTGCGATTTGGCCGGTGCCCTCCGCAAAGCTGCAGCCACCGCTAAAGCATTGGATCCCTCAACGTACTGCGAGAGCCCGGTGTACAGCCCGGACCTGTGCCCCAACATGATCGCCGCGCAGGCCAAGCTGGTCTACCAGCTCAACAAATACTACACGGAGCGGTGCCAGGCCCGCAAGGCGGCCATCGCCAAGACCATACGGGAGGTGTGCAAGGTCGTGTCGGACGTGTTGAAGGAGGTGGAAGTGCAGGAGCCGCGCTTCATCAGCTCTCTGAGCGAGATTGACGCCCGCTACGAGGGGCTAGAGGTGATCTCGCCCACCGAGTTCGAGGTGGTGCTCTACCTCAACCAGATGGGCGTCTTCAACTTCGTGGACGACGGCTCCCTGCCGGGCTGCGCCGTGCTGAAGCTGAGCGACGGTCGCAAGCGCAGCATGTCCCTCTGGGTGGAGTTCATCACCGCCTCGGGCTACCTGTCCGCCCGCAAGATCCGCTCCCGTTTCCAGACACTGGTGGCCCAGGCCGTGGACAAGTGCAGCTACCGGGACGTGGTGAAAATGATCGCGGACACCAGCGAGGTGAAGCTCCGCATCCGGGAGCGATACGTGGTGCAAATCACGCCCGCCTTCAAGTGCACCGGGATCTGGCCGCGAAGCGCGGCGCAGTGGCCCATGCCGCACATCCCCTGGCCCGGCCCCAACCGGGTGGCGGAGGTGAAGGCAGAGGGCTTCAACCTGCTCTCCAAGGAGTGCTACTCGCTGACGGGCAAGCAGAGCTCGGCCGAGAGCGATGCCTGGGTGCTGCAGTTCGGCGAGGCCGAGAACCGGCTGCTGATGGGCGGCTGCCGGAACAAGTGCCTCTCGGTGCTGAAGACGCTGCGCGACCGGCATCTGGAGCTCCCCGGGCAGCCCCTCAACAACTACCACATGAAGACGCTGCTGCTGTACGAGTGCGAGAAGCACCCGCGGGAGACCGACTGGGACGAGGCGTGCCTGGGCGATCGGCTCAATGGCATCCTCCTGCAGCTCATCTCCTGCCTGCAGTGCCGGCGCTGCCCCCACTACTTCCTGCCCAACCTAGACCTCTTTCAGGGCAAACCCCACTCGGCCCTGGAAAGCGCTGCCAAACAGACCTGGAGGCTAGCCAGAGAAATCCTCACCAATCCCAAAAGCCTCGACAAGCTATAGGGTTCACATCCCAGCCGGCAAAACTCGCCCTCCGCAAACAACGACGGCGCCTAAAAACTTTCTATTTAACTCGAACGACGACGGGAAAAGGCGACGAACGAAGAGCGCCCACCTGCAGCTCGGCCTTTAAGAACTCGCAGACGGGTTTCCCGGCGTAAATAAACTCTCGCCGCCTTGCACGGAAGAAGGGAAGAGCCTCCTCTCCCGCCCTCCCATGTGAATTTTTAAAAAGTCACAAAAAGAAGCAATCGGACTTTTGCAACTCCCAAACGAAACCCGAAAGGTACATTTTCCAATCCATGTATAGTCCTTTTCTTATGCTCTCTTGTTTGCCTGAATGTTGTCACCAAGTGAAAAATTATTTAACTATATGTACAAATCTCCCTTAAAAGAAAAAAAAAAAAAGTTTTACTGATGTTAAATGTATTTCGGTGCCAAGGTCAGATTATGTGCCCCACAACTGACTTGTTGCAAATAGTAATAAAAATATTACTTTAACTTTAAGCTGACTTTTCGTGAATGGTTTTAAAATTCAGGCAAGTAGACTCTTCCTGAACCTCAGAATTAAAAATCTTTAAAAGAAGTAGAAACACCCGATGTAAAGTTAGTCTAAGTGCAACACCCAGCCAAAGCCTTAGCTTGGCATATTCTAAACTTCCCTCTAGTTTTTATTAAAACAGTGAGTCTAAGAAAACAATAATCTTGTCTATTCTGTAGTTTGGCATGTGACAACATCTGCTCTATTTCTATGACTTTCAGCTTCCCCTCTAAATCCTGAGAACATGTGGAGCGTCTCACAGCAGCTCCTCAGAACTGAGGCAAAATTAGAGCCTGCCATCTCCTACCCTCCTCCGCTCGTTACCTTTGGGTTGTTTTTGTGTTGTTTTGTTTTTCTTAGAGTTTTCTTTAGTGTTTGGTTGTTTGTTTTTTTTTTTGGTTGGTTTTGCTTTTTTTTTCTCTCTCCTCCCACCTCCGCCCCCCCTCCCCCCCCCGGCCCCACGGTAAACCTCAAGCGCTTGTATTTTGTTTTAAAAATCCATCGCTAATTTGCTTTCGCTTCCCAGAGTGAACGCGCTCTCTATCCATTTGACTTTGACAAGAAGGAAGTATAGATCTACCCAGAATAATTAATGCACTTTACAGCAATCGGTCGATTTTTTTTTTTAACAAACATTTGTTTTCCCTAGATTTTTAAGTACAGCATAAAACCGCGTAGCCGGAGGATTACATAAACCGTAAGGGAAGCACCCGAACCCCCTAAGCCCCGAGTCTCCAGCCCCGTATTTCGTGCCGTAGCGATCTCGCTTTAGGTTTCCTCAGGATGCTTTAGAAATATTGGTAGGATATTTTTTTTTTTTTTTTTTTAACGGGGAAGGGCATTTCTAAGCTTTGAAAAAGGCGGCACTACCCCTCGAGCCACCCGAAAGGCTTCAACGCCGGCTCGAACCATTTCGAGCAAGTTTCGTGTCCTTTCGGGGGGCGGGAAAGGAGGTAAAAATACAAGTTCTTGCCCGAGAGGGAGGACTACTTCCGTTTCTTTGGGGACGGAGCCGGAAAGAAATAGCCATTCAAATTGGAGTCGCTTTTGTCTTTAAGTTCAAAACGAAATTAACAAGTCCGATAGTAGCCTGGGAAGTGAACTTCCAGCTATGAAAGGCGCTGGGGACACCGTGCCCGGAACCCGGCACCCCGGGCATCTCCAGGCACCCCGGCCGCTCCGCCGTGAGCCTCTCCAACTCGGGCGTTAAAACCCGGGGGTGCTCCACAAGTTTCTTACGGGGTCCTCAGAGAGCTTTCCCCAGTTCACTTGGCAGGAAGAAAGGGTTTAGCCCGTGGGGCCAGCCCTTCCTCTAGGGACCGGTCCCCAGCAAGAGCGCACGCCGATCTTATCGAGGCCGGTGCTATCTCTACGGCAGGTCTTTCTTCAGGAACTTGTCACAATGTTTTCTTTTCGGTACTTTATACAAATATACAAGGAACTTAAAATGTATCAAACAGATGAAGCCTCATTAATTAAACAGTCCTGCTGAGCTGCAGAAGACCAGGATTTTTTTCTTTTCCAAGGGGTATTTCCTACAGCAGCTCTAGTCTGGTAGATAGTCTTGATAGTCACGGCTATCAAGGTACAGTAAGTTAAGCAGAGGGTGGGGCAGGGAGGCGTTAATGCTTGAAAGACAGCCGAGTTGCAAGCTTATTTGTTTCTTAAAATAAAAATACTTAATTTGATTTTTAGCCCCCTCTCCCCATAGACATTACAAAAGGTATTTCTTCCCTCCTTTTATGACCTCCAGCTAACACAGCATCACAAACAGAATCTAAGAGGTGTAGCCTACATTTCATGTAACCAAATTCTCCTTCTGTAGGATCCCCCCCCCCCCCCCCCAAAAAAAAGTATCTTCAACACAGAATTAAAGATAGAGTCAAACGAAACCAGAATTCCTACTCACAGTTAAAAAACAACTGCTACCAAATACTCAAAACCAGAAAATAAAGCAGGCTGAATATATGTTGCATGTTAGTGTCCCCCATAAAACATTAACAGGAAGGGTAAGAATCAGTAGCTGTACTCAAGCACCCTAAGTGCTAACCATGGAAAACAAAAATGCAGAGTAATGCAGATCTGTAAGACTTTTCTCATGCTAATGCAATACAAAGCAGAACCTTTTAGGTGGAAAATGCAATAAAGCAACATACCGAACTGTCTTAACATTTTATATTTATATCCTTTTTATCATTAGATGTTTTTAAAAAACTACTATGGAAGGAGTAAGCATATCAAGATTTTAAGAGCTATCTCATACTTGAAATGATTTCCACAATATTAAAAAAAAACAACTTCAGGATCAAAAGTTAAATCTCATTTATGGTACCACATAAAAATCACAATTCTAGTTAATTACATATATTAAATTCTAGTTCTAAGAATTTGAGAGCATTGTTTTCCAAACTAAATTTATTCCTTGATAGGATTTGATACTGCCAGCTTTCAGACCCACTGATGCCATTTTTAATACAGACAAGAGCAATTTACTCAGTAGGAACAAAGAACTGAACCGGCACTTAACACACAAGGTGTTCTCTAACAGACAAGCAGAAACCCACTACTACTTCCAGTGACTTTTTTCCCCCCTTCACAAAGAAATTACCTTGTTTACTATTAAGCAGATACTAAAAACCCAAGAGCCATCACTTCTTAAATTGGGATGCAAGAATTATTTACCGATCGTGTACTTTTGAAATGTTGCTGTAATACTGTAAATGCTACATATATAAATACATATATAAATACTGAAATGCTGTCATAATCTAGAAAACATTCAAGTGCAAGCTTATTAAGCTAATCACACAATATACTGCCTTTGAAATAGGAATTTTACCAAAGGTTACTAATTTTAAGCAAAATATTAGTAATCAAGTAACTCAGAGCAAATAAAGTTTGTGGAAATTAGCAAGTCAGTTCAGGAACGTATTTTAAGAGGGCAATTATGCATTCTGCTTAGGCACAATAAATACTAACAGGCCCTGTAAAAGCTGTTATAGAATAATATGATACAGAAGCACTGAAGGCTTACAAGTATAGGAAGTTTAGCACTATGTTACATCGGCATTATATAAAAATAGGAAAGTAAACCACAGCATTTGGGCTAAAAGCCTCGTTGAACTTTCCACTATTCACACAGGCCTGTGATTCAAGATGTCTTTATTTAAGATGCCTCCCTGGAGCTTTATTTGCAGCAAGCCAATTAACATTCAAGTAGGGTCGAATTGTGGGAGGGGGAAAGAAAGGAGAAGGGAAGGAGGTGTCACCTATGTGAAGTTCAGTAACATATGTGGTCAGTCCCAAACTTATTAAAGCTGGAACACTGCGGGCCAATAGGGATAAAGGAAGTTGAATGAAGAATTAAAGGTCTCAGTAATTTGTCATCATCTCTCAGAGCTCAGGGTCAATGATCTCTTACCTTTGGGTCGATTTTCTTAAAACTGGGATCTTCTTCATCCACCTCAAAGTAGAGCTCCGAAAGAGTGATGGAAAGAGTGCCTTTCACTACTGCTGAGGGGGCCACAAGCTGGGCTGGTGTGCTTAGGGCAACTGGACCTGCCAAGCAGTGAAAACACCAACAATATTCAAACCAGAAAACAGCCTGAGTGCAAATGACTTGCTTTTCAATCCTAGAACATTAACATAAAGAAAGCAAAGAGCATAGCTCTTCCTTAGGAAGCAAACCTCTTTTTATCCCGGAAAAGAACATATGTAATAGATTTGCAGTGTCTCTGCACTGCTGAACACTGAAGCAGCTACAACTGCAAACCAATGCATACATTATACGTGCCAGAGCTGGCTTTAGCATGGCAGTATATAGTTTTTACTCAGACGTCTTTTCTTTTCGAGAAACTCCCAGTGTTGCGTATCTTCCGTTATACACAATAGACAGACTGCACATATGAACACTTAAAATCTTTACTGTCAGGTATGTTCTTTAGGTACTGGAGAGTCTCAATAGCTTTCCTCAGAGATGAACACAGCAGTCGAGGCTCAAAGTCGTCTAACTTAAGTGTTCCCTCACGGATGCTACGAATCTATTGTGAAGGTTACACGATGTTACAGAGCCTAGAGAAAACTGTTTTAAAGATGCTTTTGATTTCACATTAAATATTGTTCAAGGATTCCACACAATGTTAGTGTAGCTCAGGGACTGTGGGAGTAAACAGCTGGAGGGCTGGTTTCCAAGTGAATGAATTTTTATTGGAATAATCACATCTCCGCAGGGTTTATCACAGGGACAAATCAGACTACTACTGAAAACAATAGGTTCAGCATAGATCTGACAATGCAGAACATATTATATAAAATAACACATCCAGAAAGAAAACAGGTAAGGTTTGTCATCCAGCTGATTAAGAGGTAAGGAAATTAAGTTACTTGGCTGCAGTATTATCTGACTTTTGTTAATCAGTGGAAAATATGGAAGTGACACAAACAATTTTGTTTTAATAAAGCATCTATAAATGAGGTACACACGCTCAGGTAATCAACGTGAGAATAACTGAAAAAAAGTTCAGATGAATTGTCATTTCCATCGATTGTTAGGAGGGTGATGGTCCTTAATCTCACATCAATCTCAATGTGTGCCACTAGGACAAAAGAAGAGATGCTCTGCTGAGATCAGAGCAGCTTTGCCCTCTATTCCCAGCGTACAAATACATTGTGTTTGCAGATGGGCATGCGATAGCTGTGGAACTGCCATGATTTCCCAAAGCTCACCCCTACAAATGGATGAAATAAGCAGCTATGTGTTCTTTTGCTGTCTCCCTTTGCCCTCTGTACATTAGCATGTAATCCAGAGGAGAAATAACATTTTTTCAATCACTCGCAGACATTCAATTACAGGGCTAGCAGACAGCTGCAGAAGCTGGGGCAGCCCAGGTCCTGCAGAAGAACCCTGACAATTTCCACTTCATTTCTAACCCACACCACTTTATTAGCGAGGATTACTTCTTAATCCTATTGCCATTGTTGAGATTATATAATTAAACTCCCCTTTCACCTCTATTACAGTATGAATGTATTACTCGAGCCAATGAATGAATAATAGAAGAGAAGGAAACACATAGGAGGCTGTTGAGAAGGAAGCTCGTGGTGGAAACGGGAAAAAAATATTCGCATACAGAAAATGCCATTGTATTTTTCTCTCATGACTTGATTTTATTTCACTCTTTCTAGGCAGGTTTTATTTTTACATTATGCTGTATTTTTTACTCTGCTTAAAAATAAATAAATAAATAGAATAAAAAGAGTGGAATGCAGTTCAGGGATAAGCAAACTGCCAATGAATAATTGCTTCCAGTAATTTCACTGAATTATCATATTTAAGATACACATCAACATAAGATTACACTGCTAGCTTCTCAGGGAACCGGAATTATCCAAGAAATGACATTTTCCTTTAAAGTAAATGTACATGGATACCAGCTGAGAAAGCAGAACACCGCAGAGAAGTTTGCATTTTCTCTGTAAGCCCCACGATCCTTAAATAACAATGGAAATGGCTTGTAACTCCCCAGCCCTGAACTGAGACAGTTACTCTGGGTTTACATTTTGAACTGTACAGAATGGACTTGCTCCACTCAGACTGCAACATCAGCAAAGGCTGCATGCAACTGAGTGAAATTAATGAAGTTTAGAGATGTGAAATAGTATTTCTTCTTCAGAAGAAAGAAGTGAAGTCTAGTAAGGCTGTGATCTGTGGAGAGGGGACTTCAAGGAGGGAGTGACAAGGGGTTTGAAACCCAGGGTTTAAACCCACTAAGTGTATAGATTCTTTAACCAAGTAAATAACCAAGATATACAATTTTACAGACTCAGGAATAAAATTAAAGCTCTCCAAAGCCTTTCATTACAGAACACTTGCCTAACTGTCTGCTAGATCTAATGATTTGAGGAGAGTAATGAGGTCAAAAACAAAGCAAGGAAGCTCTTTTCAAGGTAGAGTTACTTTGTCTAAAGAAGGTTTCTTAGAAAACAGACAGCTACTGTGAAAGCAAGAAGATATGAAATCCAGAGAAAGCAAATGTACAACTCTCCTTAAATACACCCTCAGCACCTGAGGTGCACGGAAAATTATCTTAATGACCCAGTTACAGTAAGGAACAATTTATCGGTGTGCATCCCAAACCACGAATCACTGGGGAGCAGGGGAGAGCAGAACCTAAATAGTAAAAAGCTGAGGAGAAAATTGGATAGTTGAAGTTACCCGTTAAGTTCTCCACTTCTCTTTCCTCCATGAATGACATGATATCATCGTCGCCTTCCAAGAGGACCTCACTCTCTGAGTTCTGATTTCCTAAAACTTGACTTTTGATGGACTGTTTTCCTTTAACAAGTATCTCCTCATCAGGAGCTGAAACGAAAGAGACACACATTGCTGTCTGACAGGTCTCAGAGGAAACAGTAAAAAAAGTATTTCAGGGAGAAAACTGTTTAGGACTAGCTGTGGGGAGTACCTGTCTTAATCCTCAAATGTTAGGACACATCTAGTTTTAATCCTATTAAGCCTGCTCAAAATTATCCAGAGCTCTGCAGCGTTTAACTCCAAGTGCTAATGACAGAGGGAGAAAGAATACAACAGACTCTCTTCCCCTGCAACCTCCCTCCCTTCGGAGGCTGAGCTCTCCTGCTGGAAGCCGGTCCCGTTTGCCTGCCCTGTTAACCTGACTCAGACCCAGGCTTCAGCGACCACGGCCGCGACCAAACCGAGCACGCCCCAGGGCGACAACGCGGGGCACGCCCCGGCGGCGGCCGGACCGGGCCCGGCGGGAACCGCGCTCGTCCCCGCCGCTCCCTGCGGGACGGCACCGGCGGCAGCGCAACAGGCCGGCGGCGGCGCAGCTGCGGACACAGGGAGGGAGGGGCCCGGCCGGCACGGTGGCACAGGTGAGGTACGCTGCGCTCGGACACGGCGGGCACGGGCTTCCGCTGCGCAGGGCAGCGGGAGTGCCCCGGGAGCGGGAAGGTGGGACACCGCACCGGTGGAGCTGCGGCCCCGCTCCCGGGGCACTCCCATTAGCGACGCGGTCAGCCAGGAACGATACGCGGGTTTAGTGAGGAGAAAAACGTGGGCCAGAAACAGAAAAAGGGGAAAATAATGGAATCTCAGCCACACTGTCACGGTTGTAGGCAGAGAAAAGCGTGCACCTGCTCCCAAAAGGCACGACGGCATGGTGCCCGGTCCTCGCAAGGGACACCTCTGTGCCCATCTGAGGTTTCGGAATGGAAGAGAAGGAAACAAAAAGCTCGCTTAACCCAGAGCGCGGGTGTCACGGTAACGGGGCAGCGGAAGGTGCCGCAGCCGTGCCAGAGCGCTGCTCACACACACACAACACACCCTGACAGCGGAGGCCAGCGCTGGGTAAGGGAGTGGCCGGTGCCATCAGGAGTGTTCCCCGGGTCGGCTCGGCACTGTTAGGTAAAGTCTGTCTTATTTAAATCACTAGCTCAAAGCAGCGTCAGAAAAGGAGAGAGAGAAAAAAAAAAAGAAAAAAAGAAAAGGAAAGGAAAAGAAAAGGAGAGAGAAAGGGAAAGGAAAGAAAAAAATAAAGATAGAAAAAAAAGGGGGGGGGGAGAAAAAAGGAAGGGGACAAAGAAAATGGTAGGGGAAAACAAAGAAGGGGGAAAGAAAAAGGAAGGGAGGAAAGGAAAAAGAAGGGGGAAAGAAAAAGGAAGGGAGGGGGGGAGGGAAAACGAAGGGGGAAAAATGGGAAAAGGAAAGAAGAAAAAAAAAATGCAATTGCTCACTGTATATGTAAGTTGCCACTTGCTGCAGTAAAAGCCAAAACCCAGCAGTGTACGTGTTGTTTTGGGTTATTCTAAGTCAAATAAAAATACTACTTCTTAAAAAACACATTGAGAATGCCCATGGCACAGACGTTATTTGAAAAACATTCACCAAACACATCAGGACCAACTAACTTCAACACATTGCTCACTGCTTCCCCTGATTGCTGCCATACTCGATTTGAAGTTCCACCAGCCTACTCTAAAAATATGTTAATCTGCAAACATTTACAGAAGGCAGCAACTCCCCAGTGGCAATATATAAAGTTTGAAATTTTTAAGTAAATGTATGCACATAAGTTGCAAATAATAAACTTTTCAATTAAGTGAATACTAAAAAAGAAACACGAACAAAGAAACTGCTACCAAACACCCTGGGTCTGGTTTAGGCCTTGAGCTTACAAAAAAACCCAACAACAAAAGCACCCACCCCATCCAAAATAAAGGCAAACAAAAAACCACAAAGAAAATGAAATTTAACTTGCCATACAAAATAATACGTAATTTCTGCACAATCCTTTCTCCCCAACCCATAACTGCTACTTGTAAGTAAGCCTTTTAAAAAGAAATTACTGTAAAGCTTTAACTGCATTGCACAAACACAAATTTTACTTTCTTCTAAAATGTGCTCGTGTAAAAACTCAGATTCTGGAGTCGTTCAATGTGAGCTGAAAACCTTCTTGTCATGGAAAATATGCAGCTGATATTTAGAAAGGTTTTCCTGTAATTAACTCCCCCTTGAGGATTTTAAGTTAGCAGCAGTAAAATTACCAACAGTATACTAATACACACCACATGCACTGTTACTCAGCGGCCTACCAGCACTCTCTTGAAGATCAAAAAAAGTAAAACAGACCAAAATCATCCCAGGGATAAAGTCAAAGATAATAAATGGTTTTCTTTTTTTTTTTTAAATACGGGGAAACTATATTTGTGGTATCAAAACCCCCATTGGCACTGTACATACCTGCCATTTTTGCCTCTTCTACTACAATCTATTTGTGTTATACCACAGATGCTATTTCAAGCTAGCCTTCTACCTATTCTCATTTAAGACTGAATTGAGAGCCAGGATCAAAGCTTAGTATTTTTATAATTAGCCCAACTTGTCCAAAATACTAATATGTCCTTCAGTCTTTGTTCTCATCTACCAGTAAGAAATAATAAAATCAGTACAGCAGCTTCCTAGCCAAAGATGTCTGGTTAAGAAAAATACATCTTTGTCACCTATTCAGGTTTTCTTTCACTAATTAATGATATTATGCTGCTTCAAAAACACACATCTTTTGTTTGTAACTGCCTTTTTCAATAAAAGATTTTAGACCATAGTTTAGTTCATAAGTTAGGTTAGTCTACATTTCTAAATTTTTATTATCTCTTTGTGTGTGATATTACCCATCCACATTTCCAGAAATGCATGAATCGTGTGTATACACACAGGCACAGGAAGACACAGAGCCTGTCTACACATCTGCAGATAGTAGCTACTGGAAGGCAATAAGACATCACACTCTGAACCAGAATCTGCTTTTTCTGTACTGAGTCAAATAAAGTGCTACACCTGCAACACACACACGCTCACATGAATGTGTGTATAGAACTGAGTGTATTCCACATCGATTCACCTACTTTCTGTGGATAAATGCACTTACATAGGTAGGCCATGGTCTAGTTTTCTTTCTATATTTACTGATTATACATATGACAGAGCATGGCATCTTGTGACATATTCGGTGCCCACATATGCACACAGGTGTATTACACTGGATCTCAGTCCTAAACCCCTTTCTGCCAAGCCTGCCTATTCCTGGCATGATCAGAGCTTATGGCTCCAGTCCTGCAGATCTAAACATACATTCACATACACCTTTTCAAGAGTGAGACCTCAAGGCATGGTCTCTGTGTTACACAAGATATAGCAGCCTCCTGCAGAGTATTCATCTAGCACAGAAATTTCACTGTTGTAACTCATTAGTGTAATTACATGCAATCCTTCACAAAATTGCTCTGTAAGACCCAGTTTCTTCAAGTAGCTTTTTGTAAACGGATCTCTGCATCTGCAGAGTCTTCTTTATTCCAGTTAAATCTCTGAAACACTTGGGAGTAAATACAATAATTTAGCTTATTTTGCTGAATGTAAGCTTAAGGCATACACAGAATGGCAGATTATTTTAAACAGTCTACACCTTTAACTTACATGTGAAATACAACTCTTAAAAGCCATCTGAAAAACTGAAGTATTGGAAAGCACAATTCAGAACATACTAATTTGCATGTGTGTGTATATATACATATATTTTAATGCCTGGTAAGTAATTCAGGAAAGGTATTTCAGGGAAAAGATGTGCCCCTTATTATTGTTACTTTTTTTTTATTTAGAAAAAAAAAAAAAAGGATTCCCCGAAGCCTCTCTCTGGTCTTGGAATGGAAAAAACAACCACTTTCACCTCAGGATTTTAAAATAGTATTTTTAAGGCTTCTTTTTTGTCCCTTTAGTCGAGGCACAGAAAACTGACCAGTTGACTGCAATACTGCAGGTGATCCACTGCTAGTGGCTTGCAGTCACAAAGCTCTAAACTCTGCCTCTTGCCTTGATGGTGACACTACAGGCTGTTTAAGTCCCCCTCACCCCAAGTTTTTCACAAATGTCAATAAAAAACAACAAATCACTTCCTAAAAAGCTTGATAAAGGTATTTTCTAGCAGCTAAAGATTCTGTCACAAAATATTGTTTTGGGGGTCAATCTAAAAATGCCAACAGGTTTAAAGTACTCTTTTATTTTTGCACTTTCACACCTATATAAGTATTTTGGTTTAATTTCTCAAGAACGGATAAAAGGGCAAACAGAGAAGAGTTAACTCTTTCTATCCCAAACATTTTCTACCAAACTACCTTCACCTTTCTTTCTTTCCCCCACAATACACTGCTAGACTGACTTTTATAAATAGCCATTTTGGAAGGATTCCCCCCTTCTTGCCCCCCCTTTGAAAAATTACCTAAAGCCTTTTTTTTCCCCAAGCAAGTTAATGTGAACTTGGGAATGGCAATTAAATTGTCAGAATTAAAAAATTTGTTTTTAACTAGAAGGTAGCCAGAAGTATAGTCATGGGGCTGGTATTGATTGTCTGAACAGAGAACATTAGTCTTCAGGTATTTATTCTGCCACCTCTGCACCAGAGGTTCTCCTTCAAATCAAATCAATCCATGGAAAAGATTGGTTCTTGCTACTAAGACATATACCTAGGCTGCAACAGAGCTGGTTGTTGTTGTTGTTGTTCTCTCTAGATTTTACTGAACAACATCTAGGCTTCCACTTGTTTCTGAATAATTTTCAGAGTTGCAAATTGTGTTTTTTCCTAGGTTGTGAGCTGTCCGGGGTGGAGAATACATCTGGTTTTATTTGAAAGAAAACAAGCAGTTTATAACGTGCATCTACTAATGAAAAGTGTACTAAAATCTATGCTTTCAAGTCTGGTTACTGCAACAGTCCTTTTCCATTATATATGCATTATTTATCACTGTCTTCCATTTGGCAAAATCCCTTATGCCCAATTTCAGGTTTTGGTTTTGGTCTTGTTTGTTTTGAGAAAAGCTTAAATAGGCAGTAGGGAACCTTTTATTAATTATTTAAAAATGCTTTTGCTTCAGAGATATGTAAAGTTATTTGAAATAGAATAATTCATGCTAAATTATTGATAAGAAATCATAAAATACCAGGGCAAACATTCTCCAAACTCTAAGGAGATATCCTTAGAATTTAGAATCTACATCATGAAAGAAGGGCCTGGAAGTCTGGTTCCAAAAATCTGAAAATAATTGTAGTTTATGACCTGAAATTGGTTAACATTAAAAGTCTACAAACACAATTCATAAATAGATGGCGTGACTGCTCCAACTGACCTTTCTGACAACTGTACCTTGTGAGATGTAAAAGCAAAAACACCACACCAAAAATCCCAACTCCCCAGAAAAACAATACAAACCCTCACAACCTTTGTATTCCTATACATTATATATAGTTTCCAGTTGAATTTGAATTTGTACTTTGGTCATCTGTTTTACGCTTTGCCAGTGGAAAGTCCTGGAGCAAAACAATTGCATACATATGCACACTGAGTCAGGCAGATAGCAATTATCTACATTTTCAGAAATCACATTAAATAATGACTTATGGTAAACTAGAATATTCACTGGATAAAGAAACAAGACTGGAAGCAGACAACAAAGGCAGAATGCCATTAAATTCAGAATAAAACAACCCCAAGAAATTAAGTTTAATAAAAGCCTGTTAAGGATGTCAAATTCTGAACAGAAAGGCAGACAGAAAACAACTAGCTCTATTTAAATTACCAGGATTAGCTACCAGCTATGCCTATTACCTACCTATAAACTAGGGCTACTTTTACTCACTATTCTTTTGTATTGACAAAAATGGTGCTCATTTTATGATAAACTGAGTATGAGACATAGCCTCTGAAATGTTGCATGGATTAATGAAAGTATCACATTAGTATGAAAGATGAGTAAGTGTGTGCTTACTTACAGAAGAATTAGTTACACAAATATAAATAGGAGCTGTAAATATTTTGCAATAAATAGATACTTTTCAGTATTTTGATAAACAGCATAAAGCTTAAATACAAAAATATGAGTAGAATATATAAAACTGTGATGACACCTATTCAACTTGAAGTACACATAATATTAAAGGCGGGCAGTTGTTTATCCATGGAGTATTAAACAGAAGGAAACCTTTTGCCCTTAAAGTCCACGGAACAGAAACAACACACAATTTTAAGAACAACAAGCCCCAAAGCAAAAAAATGGGCTAATTAATTCTACATCTTGTTCCTCTTTCTATAGTCAAAGATGTAGGGCTCTCCAAACATTGCTTTCAGATCACTTTATTGACTATTCTCTGTACGGCCATTTATTTTAGAGGACTGATGTCACATTTGGCATTATATCAGCTGACATATTGTAGACATTTTCTCCCAGAAATGGCTCTTTAAGGCTGAGTGCAAGAGGTTAAGATGCCTGACGGAAACTAACTTTATGACAGTGATGTTCTTCTATATTCATACAACAGTCTTAATAATTTTAAATTAGCATTAAGTTTATGCCACCACATATATGTATGTGTATGCAGTAAATCACAGGCTAAAAAAAGACTTAAATTTAAATTATTCTCCTCGATGACATGTACCTTCAAGGTGAAGGGTACTCAGTTTTAATTATAAGCAAATTATTTTTAAATACAAGAAAGATTTTTCTTCCTTATCGATGTATCTTCATTAGGTCACAAAGCCAGACAGTTCTAGACTAAACCCCAAAGTTCATTTGCTTTGGCTGTTTTTTTGCTTATCTTTTTGGTTTATTACAGAATTCTCAAACTGATTATTGTATTAGTTTTATAAATACATTTCTCCAGAACAGACATAGCAGCATGTAGTTGAGTGATCCCTGATAATAAAATGGGGGGAAAAAAGGATAAAAAATGCAATCGCCTTTTTTAAAATCCCCAGGTAGAAATCCTCATTACCATTTGGTGCTTGAGCAATACTTCCTGCTTCAGCATTTCTTGCTATTTCTTATATATCAAATTCTTGCAAAAAAACTTGAGGACTTGAATAAAAGTGTGAATACCGTTCAGCTTCAGAAGTGTTATTTTTCTGTTAATGTATCTGTAACGATCCACAGATATGTGCTAAGGCTAACTGAAAAAACTGCTGTGGATTTCTGAAGAGGAAAGATTGTTTTCTGAAGTTGCTAAAGTATAAATTGGTAATTTACTACAAGAAAGCTTGTCCATGATTAATGGCAAAATTGCATCTGCTTTTCTTCTGCTTAGCAAGAACTATACTTGTAAATATTGCATGCAAAGTATGCACAATGTGCCAGCTCAACTAAGATGTAATGAAGAGGCTTATCAAATACCAGCATTGCTTACATGAAGTAATGGTCAGTTTATCTTTGTATTGAACGTGCCTGCAATGCAATGACAAAAGCCTTTGGTGTTTGGGACAATTTTCTAGCATCTTATAGGAATGAAGGTCTGGTCTTTACTGCCACATACTGTAACCTGCTGCTATTGGCAAGAGGCAGATTTTACACTGACCATGTTCTCCGGCTGCTTTTAGTGTCGCTTCAGGATGTGTCGATCCAAGGGGGTTACGCACAAATCGTCGCCGGCGCCGCAAGTCATCTTCCCAGTAGTCAAGGCGCCAGAACTCACGAGGACGACTACAATGAAACAGAGGAGCCACATATGTTAGCAATTATCAAACAGCATGGTAGCGCTGAATTTCTGCATAAAGCTCTCCTTGTTTGCGCTGCTTTTGCCTTTTTTCTTTTTAACCTCCCCCCTTTCTGCAATCTTTTACTTAGGTATGTCCTTGAAAATAACAATATCACCTTCCAGTCTAAGGAACTCCTTTCCCTTTTTTCTTGGAAGGTGAAATGAGCACTAAATACATCATTTTGAAATGAATTGCTGACAGTGTGATCAGTTTCCCCACACTCTAGTGGCATGTGCTCCGATTTCAGCCTCATTTCAGCCTCAGCAGGGCACCTTTCTCAGTGACTGCATTTATAAACCAGAATAGGGAAAAGGCTATTATAAATATGGTATAGCATTACCTATATTAATCAAAGTCTGTCCCCCTTCATTTTTCTTCCTAATTTGTGCCTTTTTGCACAAGGTCAGTAAATCATGCCATGAATTCTTGGTCCAGAAAGTGTTAACTTTAATGAATACCTCAGTTACATGGTTATGTATGTGATAATAAAATATTACTCTGTTTAGATGTGCAGGAATTTAATTAAAATAATCTCTTAAAATATTCATTACATTTAGCCCCTGAGGCTTAGAACAACACAAGAAAATGCATTTCTTTTCCATTTACTGTTTTTAAATAAACCATTCCAGGAGAGTGAAACAGCAATCTATTTTCAAGCAAATCAGATTGGATTTCTGGTTTATGTAGTTGTGTTTTTACATTTAATTAAAAACTACATGTTATGATGTGTAATAATTGCTATATTGAAGGCATACTTCTAAAAAATTACCTCTAGAAAAGGTTATATCAAATTCATTATTTTCCATTGTACTCTCCAAATATACGTAGATCTTTGTAATATGGTCATATATAAGTGCCACTTACTATCTTGTTAGATGATCATGAATGAATGCCATTGTAAAACAGTATTTTAGCCTAGAGAATGTACCAAAAAAGGACTACTTCAGGTATAGTAAATAAACAAACAGAAAATGCCTGAAGCACAGAATAGCTATGATAGCCTGAAAACCTGTATGCCCAAATTAAAAAAAAAAACAAAACACTTATTTTGTTTGTTAACATAGGAAGTATTAAAACAGTAGATGAAAATGCATATATATATATAATTCCATTTCTGGTCCAGGAGCTAATAGAAAGTATACCTGTCAACACTGACAAATGAATAGGAATGACTAATTTACAGATCATGATGTTAAAAATACTTGGTATCTACATTCTTAGTTCTGAGGTTTAAAGACAGAAATGCATTTTACTTAAGGTAAATCAAGGTTTCAAACACACATGGTAACAAAAGCCAGAATTATTAACATAGCCCTACTCCCCAACACCATTTGTAGAGATAAAAAATTGTGACTGAAAATCATTTTATGAAAATGGAGAGTGTCTTTGCATCTACCTTCATTAAAATTCTATGCCTTTTGCTAACACCAAAGAAAAGGCAGTGCTATTCTTCATCTTCCTCATTTCTTACTTTCAGAAAAATACTGAAGTATTGAAATCAAATGCCCCAGTGTCTTATTTCACACTTTGTCTGTGCTGCAATAATGCTAAAATTCAAATGCTTTGATTATAAAATCCAATGATTTTGGAATACTTAACCAAAGAAAAATTATAAAACACAGGAAGATACGGGTTTATTCAAAAGTCTATTAATAACTTAAAATTTTCCATTAGTGATTATAGAAAAAAGGCAGAACACAGCTGGCTATGTGCATGCCTTTGATAGTCTTACAGCATGGATAGGCACTTCATCATTCTGCCTTCCTACATTTATCTGTTAAAATTATTATCAAATATCAGCCAGGATGCAGTCGTGAATCACAGACTGCTCCTCGTCTTCAGGGGAATGATACAATGAGGGTCTATTCATCAGTATGGCAATCGGCACAAGTAATTAGTTCCCTAGACTGAGATCTCCTACAAAGCTTATTTCAGTCCGCAACACAAACATATGACAATGGAAAGCTAATGGAAGCTGCTAAAATTTGTTAACCTCTTCTGCCATCAATCCTTCTGGTAGTCTACTGTGCTACAGTATTATGCAAAGATGGTAAATTATTAATTTGTCATTCATCTATCTTTCTACAGTTTTGATAGAATTAAGTGATGCCATTCTTCTGGGTAACAATTACAATTATACTGCATTACAAAACTATGCTAAAATTGTTAGAAAAATAGGTAACAACGATCAGGCATGAAGTATTATCCTGAAACATAATATATCTTTAGTCCCCTACTTTTATTTTCAGTTTGGCATACAAAATTTGCATAGGATTCCGCCTCTTTCACCATTGTGCTGATTATTCACAAACAACAAAAACTAGACTGTGTAATTAGGTATTTATAACTACTAGAAAGCACTGTATTATGAGGTTAAAAACCCCCTATTCTCTACACATAGAAAAGTATGTAGCAAAAACCTACACAGCCAAAAATAAACACCAATGCTGTCCAATTCTTACAACTGAGCCGTTTTTGAGAGCAGCTACTGGGAGAAATGCATACTAGTACCAATATAAACCTAAACATATATACATATATAAAAATATATACTCTAGAACAAGCAGCTTACTAGTAGGATCAATGAACTACTGCAGTCCCATGCCCTAAAGGCAATGCTGCAGCATGCAGACTTTACCTCTACAGCCAGCAGGAGACAGACATAAATATTGCTCTGATTCGGGCAGAACTGACCACTGGCAGACTGAAGAACCATGAAGTAAAGGGGCTAAGAAAGCAGATGCAGAGCATCAACTACAGGGAGAATTTGACAACAGAAGTTTCTGGCCTTACAATAAAGGCTGCCATATGGACTAGAGGTGCTATATGGACTGGATCAATGAACATAAGTACTTAATTAGCATAAGTGCAACAGCAACATTTCTCAGGGGATTGGGGATTTATGAATTATAAATCATATGATTTGCATGGATTTGCCAGGGCTCCCTCTAACATGATACATACTAATTAGTTCCTTAGTAACAATATTGATTTAATAGAAACAACGCTTTGATATTACATGTTTTACTCCAATAGCATAACCATTATTTTATCTTTCAAACAGTTCCCCAAACTACCAGGCTACATACTCAGAACTGAGATAAAGCCTTCCTTTCAATTCCTGTGTAACTAACTAGACTGTTACAGTTGTACAGAGATGAGACAAAATACAGAATGACCAATCTAACATGTATTCTCAGGACTTTGAGAGCATTATGCAAAAGAAAATGTCACTGTGGTCAGTGGGAAAAAAGTTTAAATGTTCACATAACTTCATTCCAAGACCAAGAAACCTATTTTTCCTAACAGTTTCAAAGATTAACACAACTGGAAACAAAACATAGTGACAGGTGTGCTACTTTTATTATGGTGTTATAGCAAAGGAATTTTAGGCGTGGGAATTACCTATTGGTCCTCATACCCCTACAGGAGATTTAAACTGAATCTAAGCAGTACAACCAGATAATGACAAGAGGACTGAAGAATTATTTCTTGTAATGCTTTATCCACTGTGTATTTCAAGACAGTCAGCTAACTCTATGACCACAGAAAAGAAGCAGTCAGAACAATAGCATGGCTAGGAAAATGTAAATCTACAAAAGCAATAGCCTCAGAGGTCTTAAGGATGCACTTGGGCCACCAGTTAATTGAGAATGGATTTTAGCACACCACAGAAGCACCCCTTCAGACCCTTAGATTAGTGAAGTACTAAACAAACAAACACAACACAGAAAAGAGAAACAAAGAAAAGGAAGGCAAGAGGAAAGCAGCACAGTTACAGAAATTGTCTGCAGACAGAGGATGACTAGAGCTCTAAATGACCTCTTCTATCTAGAAGGCTATCTAGCCTTAAAGGCAAGAAAACCTACTGACAAAAAGCAATTGCAACAAGCTTAAAAGCAGATGGAAACTAGATGGTCTATGCCCATGGAAAAAAATTTGTTACAACAACACAGTCTGCTATTATAGTCTTTTCACAGTCTACTATTTAAAGAAAAACAGTCCTTGGCCTGCTGTATGGCAATAACATACACTAAACATGGATCTGAAACATTAGTCAATGTGAATTTTGTGCTGCTAGAAATGACTGCACTGGCACATCGGGAAGCAGAGGCGGTTCCCAAGCAGAACAAGAACACAGGTGGTGATCATGACGTAAGTATAATACCTCATTCACATATCCTAAACCTATGTGAAGATACCAACACAGATTTCCAGACAACATACACCTCGTTGGAACTCTAACTGTATAGTTAAGTAGGTAAGTCAATTTCCAAACCTAATCAATCCTTGGTCTCTCCACTAAGACCATCAGCAAGGCAATCAATCAGTGATGCCAATTTCTAAGGTGTAAATGCTCACACAGACACCTAGGCTAAATTTGTTTCGTAGACAACCAAACAGAGTGTGGCAACACTTATTCATCAGTAACAACAGTATAGATTTGAAAGGAAACCTCGAAGAAGGCACCTCTGCAATTTCTCCATCACCAACTGCAAACCTACTACAACTTCAGTTTTAATTTGTTCAGCATTTTGGTTGCAATGGCTCATCAAATGCATAACAGCAGGTGCTACTAATAAATTACATAGAAGAGCAACTGTAGAATGTAAACAGTGACTCCAAATTTTTAAGAAAAAAATATGCTGGACTATTGCAATGCTGTTCAGGAATATTTCTTCCTCTACGTCTAGAGGACTTTTGTGTTCCATGTAAATACTTCATGTATTTCCATGTAAAATACTTTAAGAACTCATGCCAGACATCTGCTGCAAGATACACATTTTTCTCCAAAAACAAAGAAGCAATTGTATTCGCATTTGACTGTCAATCCAAAGATAGAAGGTGAAGTTCTAGAAAGCACTGCAGAAATCTTGATGAAGTACCACTGGCAGACTGCAAGGCATCACGTAACGTAAGTCTGCTTTATCTTGCAAATTGAAATCCATTGCATTTTCATGCAGCTGGATGTGCAGAATATTAACTGAAATCTCTTATATTTTGCACGTCATCATAAAATGCAAGGTCTGTTCCACTGACTTGATAAAATGCAATTTCAGAAAACAAGGAAAGCATTTCCTGAATCCTTTCAATATTCTTGTAATGAGCTTTCACGAACTCTGATCTAAAAAAACCCAAGTCATACCAGATTACCTAATTATGATTAGCCACATGTCTATAAGTACTAATCTAAACAATGCTTTGTGCACATCAATTTGTGTATTACTGATTTGTGACATGATCAAAATACGTAACACATTTTTGAAAATAAAGCACTGAGCTTAATGATGGTAAAGCGAACACTGAAGATGCAACATGACAAGCAATTCTCAGCAGCAGTACCAAGTTCAGCTTCTCCTGCAGAGATCCCATGCACAAGGGTTTGCGTTGCCATGTGGTAAACCTAAATTAGAGTACTGATGCAGTAGGGAAAATGACTGGTTTTTAGTAAATCAGATTCTTGACATAATTCCAAAATTTGTCTGTATTATCAATACTAATCGAACTTTTTCCTGTGTCTTTTAAGTCAAAGTTGCTGCTAAAATATTACTTGGCCAGCTACACTTTGTCTCAATGTGTGTATTTCACAGCACTTCACTGATGATGTGTCTACTTCAGAACATTAAAGATTAATTCACTCCTGACAAGTGCACTGAGATCTTTAGAAATGCTACCTACATCACCTGTATTTGGTGGCAAAACTAGTTAAAGATCATCTACTCTCCCTCCCTCAGCTTCATTCACATAAGCATCTTAGAATTAAACTTGACTAGGGATGTTAAAGATAACAGGAATGGATTCTATAGGTATATTGCAAACAAAAGACAGACTAGGGACAACGTGGGCCCTCTCTGGAAGCTATCGGGAGAACTAGCTACACAGGATTTGGAGAAGGCTGCGGTTCTAAATGACTTCTTTGCCTCTCAGTCTTCATTGGCAAGTGCTCTGACCACACCACCCAAGTCTTGGAGGGCAGACACAGGGACTGTGAGAATGAAGACCTTGGGCCCACTGTAGGAGAGGATCTGGTTCGAGACCATCTTAAAAACCTGAATGTGCACAAGTCCATGGGACCTGATGAAATCCATCCACGGGTCCTGAAGGAGCTGGCGAATGAAGTTGCTAAACTACTGTCCATCATATTTGAAAAACCATGGCAGTCAGGTGAAGTTCCTGATGACTGGAAAAAGGGAAATATAACTCCCATTTTCAAGAAGGGAAAAATGGATGACCCAGGGAATTACAGACCAGTCAGTCTCACCTCCGTGCCTGGCAAAATCTTGAAGCACATTCTCCTGGATAGCATGCTAAGGCACATGAAAATCAACAAGGTGCTTGGTGACAGCCAGCGTGGCTTCACTAAGGGGAAATCCTGTCTGCCCAATTTGGCGGCCTTCTGTGATGGGGCTACAGAACTGATGGACAGGGGTAGAGAAGCTGATGTCATCTACCTGGACTTGTGTAAAGCATTCAACACTGTCCCACACGACATCCTTGTCTCTAAACTGAAGAGACATCAATTTGATAGGTGGACCACTCGGTGGATAAAGAACTGGCTGGATGGCTGCACACGAAAAGAGTTGTGGTCAATGGCTCAATGTCCAGCTGAAGACCAGTAACGAGTGATGTCCCTCAGGGATCGGTGTTGGGACCGGTCTTGTTTAGCATCTTTGTCAGTGACATGGACAGTGGGATTGAGTGAGATGCCAACCTTATGAAGTTTAACCATGACAAGTGCAAGGTCCTACACCTGGGTCGGAGCAATCCCAGGCACAGCTACAGGTTGGGCAGGGAAAAGATTCAGAGCAGCCCTGCAGAGAAGGACTTGGGGGTGCTGGTCGATGAGAAAATGAACATGAATCAGCGTCAGTGTACGCTCACAGCCCAGAAAGCCAACCATATCCTGGGCTGCATCAAAAGGAGCATGACCAGCAGGTTGAAGGAGGTGATCCTGCCCCTCTCCTCTGCTCTCGTGAGACCTCACCTGGAGTATTGTGTGCAGTTCTGGTGTCCTCAACATAAAAAGGACATGGAACTGTTGGAACAAGTCCAGAGGAAGGCCACGAGGATGATCAGGGGACTGGAGCACCTCCTGTATGAAGACAGGCTGAGAAAGTTGGGGCCATTCAGCCTGGAGAAGAGACCTCATAGCAGCCTTCCAGTATCTGAAGGGGGGCTATAAGGATGCTGAACAGGGACTCTTCAATAGGGACTGTAGCGATAGGACAACGGGTAATGGGTTAAAACTTAAACAGGGAAAGTTTAGATGGGGTATAAGGAGGAAGTTCTTTACTGTAAGGGTGGTGAGGCACTGGAATGGGTTGCCCAGGGAAGTTGTGAATGCTCCATCCCTGGCAATGTTCAAGGCCAGGTTGGACAGAGCCTTGGGTGACGTGGTTTAGAGTGAGGTGTCCCTGCCCATGGAACTAGTTGGAACTAAATGATCTTAAGGTCCTTTCCAACCCTAACTATTCTATGATTCTATGATCTACACTAAACCTAATCACAGTAACAATTCTGAGCTTGCTAGGCTTCAATGCTTTTATTCTGTTGTATATTAGTAATCTGTTAACACTGCAGTCTCAACAGCTGTTATGTAACTAAAAATGAGGGAAAGAAATGCACAGGTGAAGGGAAGAGAAGGGAAAGGGAGAGGAAGGGAGAGGAGGACAGATCTGTAATGCCCAGGTTTGCATTTTAAAAAAATGGTATAAATGCTGTTCACATGCTTTTGTGCAGTAGTTGGGATATTATGTCTTTGTCTCAACCACCCATTAGACACTGCAGGTACCATTCCCCTCCCAAGCCTTCCAACCTCTGTTTTGAATCATATAAAAAAATCTGTTCCCATCTAACTAGCATGTAAAACAAAACCGTAAGACTGATGCCAACTTCAGGTATCACAGAGACTCTTTTCTGCACTGACAAGCATTGAATTTCTCATTTAAAAAGCAATCCGGAAAAAATGTTGATTTTAAATGTTTCAGTCTCCCTCTACACATTCTGAAGTCATGGCAAAGACACGGGCTTGTCTTTACCGAAGTCAGGGTAAAGACAAGCCCACCTTTAATGTGTTGCTGTCTTAGACGATGGTGCTATTAACCTCCAGTTTAAAAACAGTTCTTTTTATGTATGAGTTTATGTATGCTCTTCTTTCATCTTTATTAACCCCTTGGTGGCCAAACACAGCCCAGCTTTTTTGGAGGCAGCATTCTTTGAAGTGCTGGCATTCCAGTGCACACTGATACTTCAAAGAGGGCTCACTTAAGTGCATGATACAGTAGTAATCATGTATTCTACAACCACTACCTTATCTTAGACTGATCTTATTTTGATCAGTCTAAAGCTGCACTTTAAAAGATGTCACCCTAAGACACAGTTCATTTCTTGTTGCAGTTCCATCAAGATTAATTGTAATTAAACTGAAATGAAAACTACACCTCTATCAGAAACTAACATGAAAACTTTATTTTGGCTTTGATCAAAATTAGTTCAGACATGATTCAGACATGGAAGAATGGATGTATTGCAAATTTGCAAACAGATGCTTTGACTTTGTTGCTTATAAGTATTTCCAGATCTCACACATCCTATACCTGATAACAGACAACAACTTTTCTTTTTCAAAATAACTCTAGTTAATACAGATCCCATAAACTATTTTTCATATTGAAAATAAAAACTACCATAACATACAAAAAATAGGTACAATCCACGTCAATGGAGTTTTCTTGCTATTTGCCTGATAATGTGGAAATTTAGGCTGCAATATGAGCAATGGAATATAAAAGTATAGGTTGGAGGCTATATAATAAAGGAGCCAGCTCAATATCCATCTCCTTAGCTATTCCTACTGGTTCTGATCAATTGCTAAGGGAAGTATCATGGCAAAGGGTACTAGGTGGTAAAGGGGCTCGAGATAGTTGGTCAGCATTCAAGAACCACTTCTTCAAAGCTCAGGAACAGAGTGTCCCAATGAGTAGGAAGTCAAGTAGGGGAGCCAGGAGACCAGCATGGTTAAACAAGGAACTGCTGGGCAAACTCGTACGGAAAAAGAGAATCTATGGATTATGGAAGGAGGGGCTGGCCACTTGGGAGGAATATAGGACAGCTGTTAGAGGATGTAGGGAAGCAATCAGGACAGCTAAGGCCTCCTTGGAACGTAATCTGGCAAGTCGGGTCAAGGACAATAGAAAGGGCTTCTTCAAATACATAGCGGATAAAACTAACACAAGAAGCAGTATAGGCCCACTGCTGAATGAGGTGGGTGCCCTGGAGACAGAGGATATAAAGAAGGCAGAGGTGTTGAATGCCTTCTTTGCGTCTGTCTTTACTCCTGCAGACTCTCCCCGGGGGACCCAGATTCCTATAGCCCTGGAAGGAGTCAGGATAAAGGAGGAGTTTGCTTTGGTAGATGAGGATTGGGTTAGGGATCAGTTAAGTAATCTGGACATGTATAAATTGATGGGTCCGGATGGAATACACCCGTGGGTGCTGAGGGAGCTGGCGGAGGTCATTGCTGAGCCACTCTCCATCATCTTTGGTAAGTCGTGGGAAACAGATGAGGTGCCTGAGGATTGGAGGATGGCAAATGTCATGCCGGTCTATAAGAAGGGCAAGAAGGAGGACCCGGGTAAGTATAGACCGGTCAGCCTTACCTCCATCCCTGGAAAGGTGATGGAACAACTTATTCTTGACACCATCTCTAGGCATATCAAGGATGAGGGGGTCATTAAGAGCAGCCAACATGGCTTTACCAAGGGGAAGTCATGTTTGACCAACCTGATAGCCTTCTATGAGCAAGTAACTAAGTGGATGGATGATAGTAGAGCGGTAGGTGTGGTTTTTCTTGATTTCAGTAAGGCATTTGATACTGTCTCCCACAGCATCCTCATAGATAAGCTAAGGAAGTGTGGGCTTGATGATCAGGTAGTGAGGTGGATCAAGAACTGGTTGAAAGGAAGAAGGCAGAGAGTTGTGGTCAATGGGGCAGAATCTAGCTGGAGGTCTGTGACCAGTGGAGTCCCTCAGGGGTCGGTGCTGGGACCAGTGCTGTTTAATATTTTCATCAACAACCTGGATGAGGGAACCGAGTGTACCCTCAGCAAGTTTGCTGATGATACTAAACTGGGAGGAGTGGCTGACACACCAGAGGGCTGTGTTGCCATTCAGTGAGACCTGGACAGGCTGGAGAGTTGGGCGGAGAGGAACTTGATGAAATTCAACAAGGGCAAGTGGAGAGTCTTGCATCTGGGGAAGAACCACCCCGTGTACCAGTACAGGCTGGGGGCTGACCTGCTGGACAGTAGTGAAGGGGAAAGGGACCTGCGGGTCCTGGTGGATAGGAGGATGACCATGAGCCAGCAACGTGCCCTTGTGGCCAAGAAGGCCAATGGCATCCTAGGGTGCATTAGAAAGGGTGTGGTTAGTAGGTCAAGTGAAGTTCTCCTCCCCCTCTATTCTGCCTTGGTGAGGCCGCATCTAGATTATTGTGTCCAGTTCTGGGCCCCTCAGTTCAAGAAGGACAGGGAATTGCTTGAAAGAGTCCAGCGCAGAGCCACAAAGATGATTAAGGGAGTGGAACATCTCCCTTATGAGGAGAGGCTGAGGGAGCTGCGTCTCTTTAGCTTGGAGGAGGCTGAGGGGTGACCTCATCAATGTTTACAAATATGTAAAGGGTGAGTGTCAGGATGATGGAGCTAGTTTTTTTTCAGTGATGTCCAGTGATAGGACAAGGGGCAATGGGTGTAAACTGGAGCATAGGAGGTTCCATGTGAACATCAGCAAAAATTTCTTTACTGTGAGAGTGACAGAGCACTGGAACAGGTTGCCCAGGGGGGTTGTGGAGTCTCCTACGTTGGAGATATTCAAGGCCCGCCTGGACAAGTTCCTGTGTGATGTACTCTAGGTTACCCTGCTCTTGCAGGGGGGTTAGACTAGATGATCTTTTGAGGTCCCTTCCAACCCTTAGGATTCTGTGATTCTGTGATTGTGATGCTTTCACCTCAAGCATATGCATAGACAGGACCTGTATCTTTTCTCATTAACTACAGCATCAGAAAATTTTCTGTGAGGAATAAAGTACATTGAAATATTATGACTCAGATTAATTCTTTCCAGTAGTTTGGAATTTGAGATTATAATCTTTCAGCATTTCTGGATATACGGATCAACTTTTGACCAAACTAAGAAAATTTCCTCAGATGTGTTGTTTTGTTTGTATATTGTTCTAACCCCAGAAGTATTAAACACAGGAATTACAGTAAAGCTTTTCCCCCAAAAAAATCTTAGATTTGACCTGCACCAAACATTTTAGCTTCACTACCATCTCTTCTAGAAGAAACAGGATGAAATCAGATTCCCACATACCTGCACTTTAACAGCTGTGGCTAACCTGTATCCTTTTTTTATAGATCCCTTAACAGCTGGATACTTCTTTTGCTTCCATAAAAATGTAATAGTGCACCCCTCTGATTCAGCAAATGTTTTTCTGTTCTATGTTCTTCTAAAGGAAGGTAAACTCGTTTTTCTTTTGTCATATGCTTTCAGAGTCCTCTGTCAGAAAAATCTAAACCAAGTGTTCTTTTTTCATTCCCCCCCCCCCCCCCCCCCCCCAAGAAGTTAAAATTAGTATCTAGCAATTAAATTAACACAGTATTTGACAAACACTGAAGAGAGGAACAGGAAAGATGACTGAGACGTTGGTACAACATCCACAGTTTTCCTGCCCAGAATGAACCTCTGCAAGGTGGTGCAAGGTCTGTTAAAGATTACTTGCCCAAGTAAGTTCTGCATTCAAGAGAGACCAAGCTGCTAGTTCTTTTGACAGGAAAGAGACTGCCCTCCAACTTAGGAGAGATGGAACAACTCTGGCCTGCTTACACATAAAGTTTTGAGGCTCTGGGTGGTTTGTTTTGTTTTTAAATTTAGAATGAGAAGAAAGTCTTCTCTGAGGTCTCTAAATGACTACATATCAAAATGACTACATACCAAAAATATATGCATTTGTCTTTTTATTGTGGACAGAATATGGGGAGATTAGAGAATTCCCCCCTCACCCTCTTGCTTAATCACAACTTACATTAGGGGGAACAGGTAACTCAGGTCCACAGCATGTAGCTTTAAACAGTACACTGAATTATTAGAGACACCCAACTTCAACACTACCTGTATTTCTCCCACTCTCTATCCAAAATTGAAGCTTAGATTTAAAAAAAAACAACATTCAACCACCAACAAACTAACCAACCAACAAAAAAATAACCACCAAAAAAGCCCAAACCCAAATAAAACCACTTTTACAAGCATGTTTTAATAGCTAACACTTCTCTGAGAGATCTAATTCAGGATTTAAAGATCTGAGGAAGGCAAAAATCTGGGAAATGACTTCATTGCGTGATGACTGCAGGAACATATGTAAGAAAGAGTTGAAGTAACGGCAAACATTGTATCACTCTCAGAGACAGGAAACAGTAAGTACAAGGCAGCAAGACCACTAAAGCACATGGAACAAGACTCTTGTTACTATACTAACATAGCACAGTCAGGAAACAACAACAGGACTCAAAAATCTTTAAAAGGTTTAACTTATTAAACATATTTCTCTGAAAGCCTTGCAAAAAGTCTCTAAAAATAAAAACACAGCACTGAATTATGATGAAGCACCCTTTCCTGGAACACAGAGAATACTGTATTTACTCAAGCTTTAAATGAAGAAAAAAGTAGCCTGAAAACACACCTTATCTTCTGTTATATGTAGTCAATGAACCAGGAGATAAAAGGCTGGCAATTAACAGACATTGCACAGAGGCATGCTCAAAACTATTACCTGACACAGACTGCAAGTGAAGCTGTCACTGAACTGTTCTTTGCGAGGTGGTAGGTATCAGCTCATACCAAGACCCCGCAGGTGGCATAAAGAATACTGCTTTACACCCATCTGCCTCACAGCTCGCAAGAACTCTGTGTGAAACAACAGATACATTACGCTACTGAGGATGGAGAAGCAGCATTAAGCTATAGACATTAGGGTCTATACAAGTAGGAAAAATGTTTCCAAGATGGAGAAAATAAGCTAACAAAAAGTTGGAATCTTTATTTGGAAAGGTGAAAATGCATATTTGGGGCCAACATCAAGAGGTTGGGAGGCACTATGTAGATGGTTTTCTGCGTGCACCCATCATTGTCATCCCATATTTAGATAAATAAGGGACTATTTCATGCCTGGTTACTCAGTGCTAATTTGAGCTCCCCTACATATCTGCAGCTTCAATCACCCACGCTATCAAAGCTAGCTGAAGCTACTGAACTGCTTCCTGAGATTCACTGGTGCCTCAAGAGTCATAATGGTTCTGAAAATAGTTACTAGGTCCTCTAAAAATTACAACTACCCTCTGGCTACATTAACAAAAGGGAAGTGCAGAAACCACCTTTATTCATGTTACAGAAGTTACCAAAGGACTACTTGCAATAAGGCATAAGCAACGTTAGAATGCTAAACCACCCAAGCTTTTTGTAACATGGGAATTGAAGAGGTTAGCCTAGGAGAAAAACTTGTATGGTGAAACATTACAAGCATCTGAGAAGACATAAACTTCTCAGACAGAAATCTAGCAACAGATAACTTGAATGCTTGGACTGAGCAATACAAGAGACATCGCGATACTCTTTCATGCACATCTCCCTACTTTACACTCAAGACTAACAGCATTAGCATTTAAATCCAATGTTATAGAACAGGACTGATAACAAAAACTGTAAAATGAAAGCTGAAGAAGCAACAAATCGGGAAATGTTTCCTGTTTCATCTCAGTGATTTAAAAATGAGTATGACCCTCCCCCCAGATTCTTTCCCCTCTGTGTTAGCATACTGAAAAATGAAGCTTTTTCTTGACCGGACAAGGTTTCCGACTTTTCCCTCTCCAGCCAGCTACTCCTTTATTTGCTTTTAAGCAAATTTACAAGCAACAATATCTCAGAGTTTCAAGTCGAATGTAAACCCCCCCCCCCAAAAAAAAAAAAACAAAACAACCCAAACCAAGCAAACAAAACCCCCAAAACAACAGTAAGGAAACCAACATACCACTTTAGGTTCTTTCCCAACATACAAGCATAGAAGCATAGAATACTTAGAGTTGGAAAGGACCTTAAGATCATCTACTGCCAACCCCCCCCGCCATGGACAGGGACACCTCACACTAAACCATGTCACCTATGGACTCTGTCCAACCTGGCCTTGAGCACCGCCAGGGATGGAGCATTCACAACTTCCTTGGACAACCCATTCCACTGCCTCACCACCCTTACAGTAAAAAACGTCTTCTTTATACCCAATCTAGACTTCACCTGTTTAACTTTTAACCCATTACCCCTTGTTCTATCACTACAGTCCTTAATGAATAGTCCATCCCCAGCAATCCTATAGCCCCCCTTCAGATACTGGAAGGCTGCTATGAAGTCTCCACGCAAGTCCAAGTAGATGACATCAGCTGCTCTACCCCTGTCCATCAGTTCTGTAGCCCCATCACAGAAGGCCACCAAATTGGTCAGACAGGATTTCCCCTTAGTGCAGCCATGCTGGCTGTCACCAAGCACCTTGTTATTTTTCACATGCCTTAGCATGCCTTGCAGGAGAATCTGCTCCAAGGTTTTGCCAGGCACGGAGGTGAGACTGACTGGTCTGTAATTCCCCGGGTCATCCATTTTCCCCTTCTTGAAAATGGGGGTTATATTTCCCTTCTTCCAGTCATCAGGAACTTCACCTGACTGCCATGATTTTTCAAATATGATGGCCAGTAGCTTCACAACTTCATTTGCCAGCTCCTTCAGGACCCGTGGATGGATTTCATCAGGTCCCATGGACTTGTGCACATTCAGGTTTTTAAGATGGTCTCGAACCAGATCCTCTCCTACAGTGGGCCCAAGGTCTTCATTCTCACAGTCCCTGTGTCTGCCCTCCAAGACTTGGGTGGTGTGGTCAGAGCACTTGCCAATGAAGACTGAAAGGCAAAGAAGTCATTCAGAACCTCAGTCTTCTCCAAATCCTGTGTAGCCAGTTCTCCCGACAGCTTCCTGAGGGGGCCTACATTCTCCCTAGTCTGCTTTTCATTTGCTGTGTACCTGTAGAATCCCTTCCTGTTGTCTTTAACATCCCTAGCTGAGTTTAATTCTAACTGGGCCTTAGCTTTCCTAACCCGGTCCCTAGCTTCCCGGACAACATCTCTGTACTCTTCCCAGGCCACCTGTCCTTGCCTCCACTTTTTATAAGCCTCTATTTTCATTGAAATGACTTTCTCAATATTAAGCCATTCTTCTTGACACAGCAATCCCACCACAGAGGAAAATGAAATGGACACAACGCTGTCACTCACAAGTGGAAATAAGTCATATGCAACAAAGAATCTCTGTCCCACAGACACTCAGTACCACTAAGAAATGCCCCACCAGAGGGAACTGAGCAATCTGGGGCAACTCACACTGGACCTCACAAAAACTGCACCACTCCAATAGCACCACCATCCATGCAAACGACGCCCTGCCCCCTGCATCCACTGGACAGAAAGAGCACAAGAACAGCTGTACCTTTTCTCACCAAAAGTCTAACCTCAGATTCTGCATCCAAAAATGTCAGTGGTGGCTTAAGGAAGAGTAAGATCAAACTGATCTTGTACAAATTCCCCCTCAACACGCTTCCAGTTTCCAGCTATTTTCAGCCCAGGGGTTTTCCTGTGTCTAGTGTGGTTTGTCTATTTATACTCCTTCCTCCTCCTAATGTGTTTCTTTTCCAAGTGCTCATATACAGTGGAGAAACAGACTTCAAACAAACCCAAGTACCAGTGACCTCAACCCCCAAGTCTAGGCCTTGGAGAAAATTACTACAGTGAAAACCAAGAAGCTGGAAATGTGCTAATTTTTGTGAATTTCTGTTCTAATGCGTCACTACAGCATCAACATAGAGAGTTTTAAGTGGCATAGGCAAACCTGAGTTTCTGGACTACAGAATTCAATGTGTGTATGTATAAATCAAGTATTTGTATAGTATGTGATACTGTTAATGTTCATTAAAAACAACAGTAGGGACACTGAAGAGAAAAATCCTTTAGGTACTAAATAAGAAGCTCCTAAAAAAAACATAAATTGCATATTTAAAATCTGGAATGCAAATGTGAGAGCAGAACATTTCTCTGTAACAACCACACAATTCTCCACATTTTTTTTCTGGAGATGTTAATTCTTTTTTTATGTAAATTCTTCAGGGAAGATTATTTAAGACCATAGCACTGTTAAATTACTGTGCAGATACTTGTAAGCATAATTTAGGTATACTGCACTACGATGTACATTTTCTTACTGAACATAATCTTCCTCCCGCATGTATAAGCTGTATGTGTAATTATCTGTAGTCACACCTTTTTCCATTATTCAGCATTAGAAATAATCATGTATTATCCCAGCTAAACTAACTTCCTTTTTTCAGAAGCCTATGATGAAAAAATTAAAGAATCCAAACATTTTGACACAGTATATACTAAAACTTCTCCAAGAAAACTTGTTTACAACATTTGTTAAATCCTTCACAGAAAACATTCTTAAAATCACGGTAAAAGAATTAAGAAGCATTTTTTCTTTTTTGCAATTAGCTTCTCTGCTGACAGAAGAGTCCATTCAGACTGACACTCAAAACTGAGAAAAGGCTGTTTCATTTCATCACAAAAATGGAATGTTTTCACTTTCTTTTTCAAAATAAAAAGGCCATATATTTTGTGAGAGATTTCAGGGATGAGATAAAGTGAGAAGTTTTCTATTGCTGTAAAAAAAAATAATAATTATTTCAGAAGATAAACCATTTTTTCTCATGTCAGAAGGAAGATGAATGCAGCCATTAATGAAATAAACAAAGCTCCAGAAAGAAATAAAACCCCATTAATTTACATGCAAACCAGTTTCTTGTTGTTTTTTTTTTAAGTGACTTACGAGTTTCCATTTGGACTGTTTCAAATACTGAATATATACACAGCTACTTGTACTACATTTTCTTTCAACTAAAAATTAAAAATAGCAATGAAAACAATGGCAAAGGGACTCAAATAAAACCTGATCTTTTGCTACAACTTCTCAAGGTCACAGGATTCATTTTCAGTATCATGCACCATTAAAATTTACTTTGTTGTACTAGTCACTAAGAGGGACAGAGAATGTGGTTTTCAGAAAAGGGACGGCTTTCATCTAGACTTTCACCCTCTTTATAGGGAATAACTTTGCTGAACATTGGAAATGAAATACATGTGTGAAGCTATTTGGGCAAGCAGCAAATACAGCAATAGCAATGGATTACTTACCAGACCATATGATAGAAGTCACCAATCTTTGATACTAATCACGGCAATATGGTATTTTCCCCCAAAATTTCCCATGAGGGAAGGGGGCAGTGAGAGGAGAAGGGGCAAACTGACAATCATCACAGAGATTACAGCTCGCTGTTTGGGATTTGCGGATGAGAAATTAACACATTAAACAAATGTTTGTTGGCTGAATTTATTTTGTGATGTGGATTCAATGGCTTTTGAGTGTTTAATAAACAGTAGGTTTGCAGGTAATTCTACTTGGCCAAAAGTCTCCTAGGGTATTATTTTAATTTCAATTTACTATACTTGAATCGTTTGTGATAAAATTTCACAAGTCAAAGTTAGCTGTGTGAAGAGAACTTCAATTTTGCCACACAGAAGCTGTTGCCTAAAGTATTTCTTTGGTTATCTCTGTACAAAGCTGCTCGGTATGGCCATGCTAAAGGCTTTGGAAGTTCACAGCCTGTATACAATCAGTAGGTGTTTGCTAATGGTAAAACAACTTTGAAGACGCTGCCCGTCCTTCCCCAGGTCTCTCAGACTCCCCTTCAACACACTTCTCTCACGTCCCTCTCAGACTGTGACCTCACACGCATCAAACCCACACTGAAGAACAGTTTTACTTCCTATCCATGACAAACACGAATTATAGAAGAGATAAAGAGCCTATGACGTAACAAAGAAAGTATCTAGATGTGGAAGCCATGGAAGACAAATACATGAGGGGAATGATTAGCATACATGATCTGCTGGGGATCAAGCTAAGGGCCGTTGGGAATCAGCAGGACAAGAGACAGAGTATAGAAAGGGTGGCATAAAACCAGGTCTGGCTGGGACAAAAACATAGGAAAAAGCAATGAAAGGTGAAGAAAGAAATCTGATGAAAAATAAATGGGGACAAATGCAGACAAGCAAGAGCAGAAGGAAGGGGGAGGTGCGTATAAGAATATTTCTTCTATAATGTCCTTTTTAGGATACCTTCAGACCATACCACAATATTAGTCTGGTGCTCATTTGTGGTTTTTCTGAAGAGAGGGGTGAAGTAGTGTGTGTATGTGTATGCTGAACATACAGTACTTCCACTTTCAAAATTTCCCTGTCATGAAGTAATCTTGCAGCTGCTCCTTAAACCAGCAAAGATCTCAATCATACAAGTCATGTCTCACCTACCACTTCAAAAATAAATAAAATTAAATTAAAATAAATACACCACCACCACTCCCAGCTAAAATTACATCTTAGCATCTTCAGCAGCAGTAGCAGCAGCTTCATGAAAGTTACCAAATGAATCCATCCAACACCGTGAAGTTTTTAGCGATATCACTACAAGGTTCTTTAAGTAAAGACAAATAATACTGTGCTTATCCTGCCTTTTAACGTTTACATCAGGAGCCTGATGCTATACTCAGACACACACTGCAATAAGGCAAAGCTAGAAAATGTTTTTAGGAGTACAATACAGAAATAGTACACTCTCCACCCAGAAAAACTAAATAAAACCCAAAGAAACAAACACCCCTCCCCAATACTTTAAAACGACTTAATGAGGGCCACAAAGCACATTAGTACAGGTATTACATAGAAATGCAGCTCCTGGTTCCCAGTTTTGATATGGTTGCTCTTTCTGCCATCCTTAAAATGGCAATCCTTCAACTATTTATTTTTGAGGGTGCATCAAGGACTAGTAAACATCAAAGTGGAATGCTACAGTTTTCTTATTCTATAAAAATTTAGGAACAAAAAATATTTGCCTTACTAGGGCAGAGAGAGTACTCACGAAGGCTATCTCCTGTGTTTATAATTTAGAAAATATTGTTTCAGTAATCGAGCTTTAACGCGGGTATTTAGAACCAGAGACCATAAGAGACGTATAATAAAATCCACAGATACAAAGGACGTGATAAATCAGTGTTTAAAATGCTTTGGGGTTTTGGTGGTTTGGGTTGTTTTTTTTGTTTTGTTGGTGGTGTTTGGTTTTTATACATAAAATTATATGTTCCTTTATTTAAAAAGAAGTGTTCTTGCATTGCCAGCATTACCGTACTGTGAAATAGCATTTTCCCCCGTTAAATACACTATTACCCACAAGCATATGCTTTGTGTTTCTAAGTAACATTAAGAAGGAAGTTGCCTTAAAGCCCATTCAAGTAATGGGTCAATATTCCCAGATCTGACATACAAAAGGACTTCTAAAACCAAGCTTGCCTTTTTTTTTTGTTGTTTATTTTCTATCTATTTTTTGCTCTTGTTCACCCTCCTTTGAAGTTAGTCTTCAAAGCTTCAATATCAACTGGAATGCAGCATTAAGGATTTTACGACACTATGCTACTTAAACTTTTATTGTTTTGTTGCGAAATCATAATAAGAAGGATTAAGTTCTTCTAGTTGGCTTTTTTGTTTCTCTTTTCCTTTTTCTCTTTTTCTGCAATTTACTCTTTTTTTTTTTTTAATTCCAACATGCCATAAATCTGTATCATGCCCCTCTTAGTCTACCCACATAGACAAAATAATGCAGTTTACACTTAAACTTGCTCAAGAAAAATTAACATTCTTTATCATTTTCTAGCAGAGACAGTTAATACTCTCAGGCTACATTAATAGAATCTTTCTGCCATTGTAGAAAGTTTGATAGCACTCTTATTTCAATGTCTGAATTTTTCTCCTTTTTTTGACAAAGACAAATGATTGCCATCAATCAAGATCCAATCGGGTATACACAGAGTCAAGCAAATGCATCACTCTTTACTGGTTTTCCTGCTATTTGTGCAGGCTTTGCTCCACATTATTTTATAGAATGATCAAAAAAGCAGCCATAAGATAGATCATTCACACCCACTGTAAAATTAACTTTCATGAATAATGAGAGTTTTAAACCTCAGATAATGTATATGTTATACAGAAGATATTGCTGGAGTTCATTTCTGGCTAGAGATTATGTAAATGATACTATATGACCTTTATCATTACAAACAGGACATGCAAAACACATATTATTTCATACATCATTCTAACGCAAGTCAGTATCTAAAGGAGAATCATCCATTTATAATGTTCATGGTGAAGTGCTAAGGTTGCAAGAAAATGACATGAAGTACTTGTGATATTTTTGACTACTCCTCCCCCTTAACCTGTTACTTATGTGCTCTAAATGTATTAGAAGTAACAAAAATAAAGTTTATTCCCCGTTTTTTTACAAGAAAATTAGTATTTTCTTTCTTGATAGAACAATCATTTATCTTATGACTAAAGTATTCTGATAATAACCATTAATGTCAAAGCCAATGATGTTGAATTAATAATACATACAGCTATATTTATATCATGAATAAGCAGTTCAATTTTTTATTTTAGATAACATTTTAAATCACTTTCCTCATATTACTTACTTATTACTGAACAATAAGCTGAGCAAAGTTAAATTGCTTAAAGATCTCCCAAAGACAAAAGGTACCATTCACCATGAAGGCTAGACAGTAGATACACATATGGAATCAATGATGAACTCTAGGACAGATCTAGTCAACGAAGCAATGCGTGGACTGCATTATTCCAGACTTATCTGTACCACTGAGAAACAAAAAGAGTTATCAAATGTGTTTTAAATTTTGAGACACTCATGGTTCTTAAGTATTTAAGGGCTTGTATCAAAATACCTGAATAAATATATTAATGCAAAATTATATATAAACATTAAAAGAGAGACACACACAAACACACACTGAAATGTCATACAGCCATCAAAGAAATGGCAGTTCCAAAACATCAAAACCATCTGGTATGATCAAGCAATAAAGTGAAAAATTTGGTTAAACTGACTGTATATTATTCTTATGTCAAGAAGTATACAGTGCCACACAGTTTACCTGTTCTTAGTTCTCAACATCTTTCTTACTTTCAAACCTTCTGTCTACCACTTCTTTCATCCAGTCCTAATACAGTCTTATTTTTCTGATAGGTTCAGTAGCTTCTACTGATATATTGGATCACGTCACAGCTTTAGATAATGATCATACACCATGCTTTACATACTCACGAGAGAGAATTTAGTTACATCTCCAAGTTACTTCACACTCTGGCACCGATTCTCCAGTACAAGTATACTTGCAACACTTGTCTTTAAATCTACACAGTCTTCCACTGCAATGGACTAGTGCCCTTGCTAGTCGGGTGGATGATCCCTTTTTATTGAAGACATCTGAAGACACATAAGGGAGAAGATGGCTGGAAAAGATGACTGCAGTCTTCAGAGAAGAGCAACAGAGATGGTACAGAACCCAAATGACACTGGACATCTGTCTTTTCACAGACAGTCATTGATACTTTACCAAGTATGAAACCCTGGACTCCAAACTGAAGAACTGCTGGGTATCGAGATCAATACTGCTCAATAAAGGCTTTACTCCTTAAAAACAATGTACTGTGGCCAGATAATTTGAAAACCTGGCAGAGGCCACTTACAACTTTAATCTCTTCTGTGCCTCAGTTTGCCATCTGTAAAATGGGAATAATTATGAGTCACTGTAAAAAAACTCGTATGAAGATTTGTGAACTCAGAAGCTGTAACAGAAAAACTCTAGTAAAGCCCACAGGATTCCATATTCAGTAGAGAATATAATCTACTTCACAGTGTTAGAAACAAAAAAGCACTTTACTTTGAAGAAAAAAATTTTACCTCAGCAAGAGCTGGAATCCGAACCCAACCAACATTTGAATAGCTGCTTAGCAGAGCAACAGTATGAAACTCTTCAGTTAAAAACAGCTTCATAAGACATGCAGGTCCAAAATATGGTTGAGTAAGTAACGTCAGTTCTGAACCTCACTAAACATTTGAGCTCTCGACTTTGTAACTTCAACAATTCTGTTAGGGAATTGCGGTGGAGAGTAGATGTGTCTGCCTACCTGTCCTCCACCCACTGGAGAGACAAAAAAGAAACAAGGCCAGAACATAGAAAAGGTAGAAAGTAACAGAAATTAGCTATCACCAGAAAATAACAGTAGTCTAGATATTGTTGAAATAATTGCCAAAAAAAACAGTTTTATGAATGAAGATAAGCTTCTGATTAGATGGATTTTATCATATAACATTTCCTGACTAAGGGAGCAGTTGCCTGCAGCCATCCTGATCTTTGTTTGCTGTCATGTTTTAAAACAAATTTGTACAGCAATTTTCTTTAGAAGGGTCAAGCCAGGGCAGACATCTCTGTGTGATACTCAGAACTTTAGAACTGCAGCTGAACTGCTGTGGCCCTTCTCCCATACACTTTAAGAGACCCTTATCAAGCCCACCTGAGAATCACCAAGAAATTCCATTCTAACAGACTTCCCAGTAGTATCACCAACATGTATATGTAGTCAGGATGTAGATCAGCAAAAACAGTATGAAAAAACATTCGTATGTCAGATTACTCTGTAGCCTTACCTGACAGAAACTTGCAGCTGCACGTACACACTTTATACCTGCATTACTAGAACAATTTCAGTATTAAGTATTATAACCCCAAATGTAGATAGTTATCCTTTCTCCCCTTCCCTCAGTGTCAGTTCTGGAATGGATATAGGGATCCTTCACTTCACCTTTAACTGAAGCCACTGTTTTCATCAGGTGTAGCTCCCAGTTTCCAGAACCCTGTTATTTTCACCCCTATTTCATGTCCCCCATTCTCTCCCTGGTCAAGCACCCTTATGGCCAACTTTATATCCTTTCCAACCAAGAAGGGACTGCCTTTACATACATTCTCTTTCTGCTTTTCTTGCCATTTCTTTCCAGAATGTAAAACTACACTGTGGAGTTGAGTAGTAGAGGCAACTGTAGTGTGGAAATAATGGTAATTTATGTTGTCCTTGACTAGTTTTCTGTTTGCATTTTAGTAGGTCATTTGAAGCCAACATATGTGCTAATCAGACACCCGGAGTTCCACATACCACTCATTTTCCTCTCTCCAGTTTCCTAATTACCCTGAAATATTAGTATTCTAATCAGTCATGGCTATCATACTTCCCCATAAAGCAACTTCATCAGACATTTTGCCAGAGCTGAAGTTAAATCAGTGGCAACATCACTTACCTTGACCAACAGCACTCAAAGAACAAGCCCAATGGAAGAACTCTTCACATGAAACAGAAAAGCCTCTTCAATGCAAGACATAAGCTAATCAGCAGGGTCGAATTACAGACCCAATAGTGAGGACTGCATCATGTATTGTAAATATATTTTAACCTCTGTGAAGAAAACAACCTTATTTTTTGCCTTTCTTCTCCCATCTATGTTCAGAATGCATAATAGTCAGCATGTCTCCAAAATTTATACCTGCCTAGAGCATTGATATAAATTGGGTATTTTTCCTCCATTTCTCATATGGAGTTCCCAGCAACTCTCCTGTTTGCATTAGCTAGAGTAAATGGAAATATCCCCTCAAAGAGGCAGATATTAAACATTTTCTAATACATGCACCAAAAAAAAACAAACCAATATAAAAAATGGAATGCAAATACAAAGGGAAAAGAGATAAGGAAAATCAGTTTTACTTCTGAGCTATGGGTAGTTTTTCTTCACAATTTCTTCATATTCTCCTTTTCAGTGACATCCAAAATCTTTAGTAGCCTCTCTTTCAGATGATTTTCTAATATATTAAATGCCTCATAATTATATTTAATACTATTGTGCCATTTGGTAATTTACTTAGTAGAATTTGTGAAGAATTTGCTTTGCCTATATTATAAACTCAAATTCAGTACAATAAAAGATAAAGATAACTGGGTTTGTATTTTGTCTTTAAATTAATATTCCTCCTTTGGTTCAAGCACATAAAGGCATCAGATATTCCAATGTAAGATAAAAACATGTTAGACTTAAAAGCATAGTTATTCTGAAACAAAACTGGCCACACAGTATGAAACAAATTAATGATGTCATTTAATGACAGTATGCTTCAACCAACTTACTACTTTTTTTCCCCCTTTTTGAAGCTGTCTTCTGTTTAAAGGAAGAAAAACTTGTGCTGTCAGCAGTTCTGCTCAAACAGAAAAACTGCAAAGCCTAGACTCCTACACAAAAACAACACACTCTGAATACAAAAATAATTTACATAATAGATTAAAACATATTTGTAGGATAAACTGAGGGCAAAAGTTACCTTGGTGAGGGAGAAAGGCATGAGAGTTCAATGTCTGGCTTGTTCTTTGACCTAAACAACTTTTAGATTGATGTCTAACAACACATGCTACCATACAGTAAAAATAAGAGTTGGTAGTTCTCAATACTTGCTTGCTTCCTTGTTTATATATTTCAGAGTTTTGACCAAACAGAAGATATGCAATGACTTAATCCCTAAAACACTTCTGAAATGGTACTATGTGTATATATCATGTAATTGAATCAATAAATTTTCATGGCCCAGTGTTTACCTTTTGCTGCAGAATGAACTGTAGTACAAGAACTAGTTACAACCATTATACTGCTAATGTGGCAAATACTATGGAGTCAGTTTGAGTAAACTCTACAAGGTTACAAGGTCAAAATAAAAGACTGCATAATTTATCAGATCAGGCAAATCATTTTGAAAGTACAGAGTTAAGTGCGGCATTAGCCTGAGATTACCGTCTTTCATGAAGAAAGGTTAGAATCAATGTTTATTCAGTCATACTATAGATGGCATGTCCTGTATAAACTTCATTCATTTAAAGAAACCCTTCCTGACACTGTCAGTATTTAAAACAGTAGAACATAAGTAATGCATGCCATTCTTTTAGGATTACTATCCCAAACCATCTAACACTGTTGATCTTTCAAAATACCAAGTCCTAGATTATCAAAAAATATCTCAAGTAACACTATTGCTTGCAGCAATGAGAATATTTTTTCCTTCCACAAAGTCTGCGGACAAATTTAGTCAGAAAAATAACACAATTATAATCTTGTCTATGTAGTATCAACTAGGAAACTAGCATGAAAGGCCATCTAAACCCCATGATATGTCTGATTTTTTTCCCCAAAAAATTTACTGAAAGTCTCAATTTCTGTCCACTTTTACTCTGGCCTCAGCATTATAACATTTAATGGCTTCCTACTGCTGTTCACCAGTTAAAAATTCAGCATAGTCTTAGCAAGCTGAGCTGTATGAGTGTTGGTGAATAAAAAACCCCAAAATAAAAATCAATTAAACCAGTGAGAATAATTCTTCTGGATGCACAGAACCTAAACTGTTTTAAACAGCTGTAAGCTTTTGTTGGTTTTTTTGTTGTTGTTGTTTTTTTTAAATGACTGTTGGGGTAGTTGAAGATAATCAAGTGGAAGATCAGCTGTGCTGGAGCTAGTGTTCCATGCTGGAATTTATTAAAAAGCAAATCTATGGAGACTATTTAAACTTTGGCATGCTAAAAGGTGGAAATGGAAAGAAAAATGTGTTTGGCCATGAGAACTGGAAAATATTTAAATAAGCAAGCAGCAGTACTACAGGGAGACTGAAATGACAACTGAGAAGTATTAAGCTTCATCTGATCTACAATAAGGAGAACACTAATCGGCCTCTATTTCACAGTCAAAGCAGTTTGTATTCACTAAGAGGAAACTCAAGGGTAGATATACCATGTAAAGGTATTCCCCTAATGGAACAGGAGAAGCCCACACATCCCTCAGTTTCCTACTTTCGTGAATGCAGTAGTCATCTCCTGAAGAAACACCCTTTTGGGGAACACTACTGTAGACTGCTTTAGATGAAAAAAGGAGCCACTGTGGCAATGCATAGGAAAGGTACACCTCATGTTTTGGCTAGTACTCAAGCTTTTATACTGATTCACTATTCATGGTTTTGGCCAGTCCTTCACATGTGTAGGTAGTAAGAGTTATATGACAAAACTCAGTAGAATGTTAACAGCTTTTTTGTATATTTATATTCCTCAGCAGTAATTTGTCTTACTAATATAAAAGTGTATCTACAATTCATATACACTATATTGATGAACTGCAACATCCTTTAACACCATCAAGACTGCTACTAGTACACATTTTATTGCATGTACAAATAATAAATAAAAAAGTTTCCAAATGGAAAGACCTAGCAATCAGATGAAGCAGACAAAAATATCTGCTTCACCTGGATTAGCAGTAGGACTGAGCATGCATGGATTACAGTCAAATTTGTTTTAGCAGTCTGTGGAGAGGAAAGGATGAAAGGCTAGCCCTCAAATCTAAATCAATGTGTATCTCCCTGAAACTTCGCATTTTGTATAAACCATAATATAGCAGGTCCCAACCACTTAGAAATCATTGACCATCACTTCTTTTGGATACTGTATTTGCTGAATTGCAGTGTCACCATATAGGCAAACATGAATTCAAAACCAACAGTTTTATTTCTCCATGTTATCCACACCTGTTCCATCAACAAGAAAGTACCCAGAGTAAAACAATTCAGTTACAGTACATAGCCATATGCCTACTTTCAATAACAAAAGGACTGATTTTCAGAAGGCTGACCGCTACAGACTGAAGCACTGCACTGTGTTTACAATTACCTTTGAAGATACTTACTGTGAAAAGTCAGCTGGAAATGACACCAGCGAGCAAACTCTTGCATCACAAAGACACTGTAATCTCAAAAATATTGTACTTTCATTTTTTTCCCTAAAGTTCTCCTCCGCTAATTATACATGTGCAATACAAAGTTTTCAAGTGAAATAGGAGCTATCGGAAAGAAGAAATGATGGCTATTTGCACATAAGAATTTTACAAGATGTTATAAACAACTGCTACTTTTATAAAGGCTTACCAGGAAAATCAGGGAAGAAAGAAATCTTGTTTATTATACAGCAAGAGAGAAATTAATCATTTCAGACACACAGACACTCCATATAAGTTTATTTGGTGATTTTAACATATAGAACCATATTATCTGTATTGCCTCAGATACTGTCATTACAGTTTTCAACTTGTTGAGAAAATAATGACCAATTGTTCAAGAAAGCTGAACCAAAAAAATAGGAAAAAGACCACTAAAAATAGAAGATAAGAAGGAAAAAAAAAACGAATGACATAGTATCATGAAGTTGAAGAATGATCAGTCCCAGAAAGTTTCCCTGTACCTCTTCAAGTACTATAATACAAACTGTGGGAGGAAAAAGACATTCGGGGAATATGATGAAAATGTGGTGTTGGCAAACGATTCATAGTTACAGCAGACAGATGTACCAGAAGACTAAGAAATAACCAAGTTCAAAAGAAACCCAATGGGATTAAGGATATGGGTCAAAGAGGGAAAGAGGGATTAAAGAAGAAACATGCCAGAAAGAAAACGTTTACAGTGAGCAGCAACAGAAGCAAGGAAAGAGAACATGCCCCTGAGCAACACTGCTTAGCTGCCTGAAAAGAAAACCAGCTTCATTCGTCTGGGATTTCCTCTCATCAGATAAAAGTGACAGTAGCAGTGCAATCTGATTTTTGTATATAAAGGCACTCAAAAGATAACTATGCAAAGGAGAAACATCTGCTCAGCATGCAGCAGACCACCTCTACTCAGGCAGGGGAAAGGTATGATGGGCAAAGGACAAGAACATCAGCAACAGCTGCAATCACTGCAGACTGGAGAGACTCAATTATCTCTCTTCTAATCACTGTCTCACCCGTGTTAATAGGCACAGTGTGACCGGCAAAGGCCTATAGGTAAAAGGTTATACACGGGCAACCTTTTTGAGGCTATTTTTCAATACTTTGGAAAAACATTTCAGAAGTCATGCTACAACCTACATATTATATGGAATACATAGATCTAGTGAAGAGAAATTAAGTGCAAATCCTGCTCTTCCACCAGACTGTTCACAAATAATAAAAAAAAAAAAACTTGGGGGAGAGGCAGGGAGAGAGAGAGAATATTTGAGATTTGCCAGAAATAAAAGCTTTCAGTTCAATTTGTGATGAGTTCAAAAGATTACTGACAAGTTTCAAACAATTTTAATAAAAAGCTTGAATTAACGATGGATGCAAGACATCCTTTGATTATTATTTTACAGTATATTAAAATCTGATTTATTTACTTTTATGTTATCTTTACATATTCCTCTCAAGTCCAATACAAAACACAGGAATAATTTTATTGAGCAATTAATCTCTAAGCATGTCTACTTTTCAGGCATTCATACTAGCAAGAACAACTGACTGAAGAAAAAAACAAGTTAATGCTTTTAAAATGTACATATAACACAGCTGCATGACCTGTGTATCCAAGTGGGCCTCAATTATTGTCTGATCTGTTTTAACCTCATTTGCAAGCTGCCTGGGATGCAAAATAGGTCTTTCTTTGTATTTTGCTCATTGTCACCCCAAGGGATTGTAACTGGAGTGCTAAATAAACGACTGAGAAGAATTCTCAACAAGTTGTTACTTAAAATTGGAAGAAAACAGATTAATCCTTATTTTGCTTTAATTTTAAAAATTCCAGAAACTTTTGGAATGAAACCACTTTAAAAATGAACATTTTTCCAAAAAATAAAATTATTTTTTAAAAATACCCTGTTCAAAACACTGAATTCAATCAAGGTATCTTGGTACTTCCATGACATATTATTTGGGAATAAAAATTAAAACCTATTTTGAAAACTAAAGAAATATTCCACTCTGAAAGTACAGAAACTGTATGTTTAATTAACAAATATTATAGATTTGTAATATTTTTGCTGCAGCCATTCCTTTTTTTTTTCAGTGAATCGTCTCAATTATTTATGATTTGGTTTCTAGACAGTCCACAGTAAAAAGTACAAAGCTGAATAGTACCCATTACAATCTCACTTCTTTCTAGCATAGAATTCACTCTCTTATACAATCCTCTGAATATTTTACTTACCCGAGTTATCTTTTATGGTCACTTTCTCAAATATACTACAATATCTTGTAAAAGGTATACACTTTCAGTATGAATAATTTATTATATTTTCTCCTTATATGATCAATTTTCTACAGTCTCTTTAAACATTTTATAGAAAACCTCAAGGGGTGGCTTATGCCCCACCTACTCTTAATGAATTCAGGTGCTAATATAACTGCCAACCTTGTAATGGTCTATTACTTTTTTCTTCAGGAACGTTAAAACCATTACATGTCTCTCTGTTTCCCTTACACCAAACCAGCAGCTGCCTTAACTATTTCAATTTTACATGTCTACTCTTTGCTTCATAAATATGCACAACTTCTACCAATACATCTTTATCCAAAACACCTTAAATAAATCAAGTGGTGACAATATTACAGACTCTTTCTGCTACTTAAACCATTTCAGACATGGAGGACAAAGAAGTATTTCTATTGTGTACCACAAACATGAAAGAGGGTGTAGACAGCCTAGCTCCCCAGCACTATATTCACAAATACGTCAGGAATAGAATTTTCCTGGGCACATACTAATTTGCTAAATATTTTTCCCAACATTTGGAGCAATTACAATAGAAAGATGTTCATTACCATAGAGGAATGCAAATTTACAATCAATGTTACTATTATTGCAACAACTGAGTTTTCTCTAGCCTGTTAGAAGTCAGAAGGAAAATACTGCACATCCAGTATCAGTAAATTTGATTAATCGAAGGTATAATCCTTTCAAAATCATTAGAATGAAAGACAACCTGAATTTAAAAAAAAAAAAAAGTTTCTATTATTACTGTGACTAAATAGGATTATTCAACCCTCTTGAGAAAAAGTTATGTATTAAGTGAGGGTCTAAATACTAAGAAAATTTGTGGGAAGACAAATGTAGATGGTTTCCTAATTACCTACAGCCTATTAACATGCAATCCTGATTACTAGCAATTAAAATCTCCTTAAATTTTATGACAAAAGTTCATTGAAACGTTGAAAATTATACGCTAATTATTGCACTGTAATGCACATGCATAGTGTGTATTCTCACTACAGACACAATAAATAACAGAATACCGTATACAGTGTAACTTGAAATTCAACTTAAAAATGCAACATGCTGATTTCATATTGGAAAAAAACTCATAACACTCATTAAGCAATATTAAAGAGTCCTATAAGAAATAGCAGTTGTCAGTGTTATCCTATTGCAAGGTTATCAGAACAAACAAAGCAGTATAACAAAGTCTAAATAAAGAAATTAGTACTTTTATTGTAAATAATTTTGCAAGTGTCTGAGCTGAAAAATAAATAAAAAAATAAATAAATCTGTGTTTACCCAGTTAAACATCTTTTGGGGAGCATTTTGGAATAATATGCCTTTTCTCCTTAAAGAAAATATGTTTTCAGTTTCTCCACAGGAATCAAAGATGATTTGACATTTACAAAGTGACATTTTAAATGAGTATGAATGTAACTCTTTTACTCTACACCTTGAGGAAATACTGAGAAACTGATTAATCCAGAGAAGTGGAAACCAGAGTAAAATCCTAGAATAAGATCACTGATAAGTGAGGACTTGCTTCAACATCACTTAACTGCCTCATCTTATCCCTCTGTGCAGATTTTCATACCATGAAATGTTACAAAGATCAAGTATTTGTTGCAGTGCTTGTCCTCAATATCATGTTTACTAAGTGCAAGATTTTACCAAGGATTCAAATAAATAGTTCCCAAGTACACATATAGTCTGCCTCAGTAAAGTATAAGACAAGACACATGAGGGAGCTGCATTCAGAAACCTGGAGAACAAGTCAGCTGCTCAGGGGCAACATACTCTGTGTAAATATTACATGCATCCAAGGACAGAGAAAGAAGAAATACAAAACCAGCATAAGAGTACAGAAAGATGTAAAAATGACAGCAATTGACAGGAAATAAATACACTAACTGTGGAATAAACAGAAGAGATTCACCAAAGGTGGCTGTGATCACATGCAAACTGTTCTAGGTAACATTTGACATGTCATTTTGTGCCTTTTAAACAAAGTACGTGTGCTAGAAAAAAATCACTAGAAGCTTCTCTGAATACCATCATTCCTCATTCAGCATCACTTAACTCTCCTCCACTTAAAAGAAACATCCTAATTTTTTCTTAAAAAAATATAAGATATTATTACCTTAATCATGATTAATAGGAAGAACTATCTGTTAGAGTCTGCCTGAATGGGACCTGAATAGGACAAGTGCAAGGTCCTACACCTGGGTTGGAGCAATCCCAGGCACAGCTACAGGTTGGGCAGAGGAGAGATTCAGAGCAGCCCTGCAGAGAAGGACTTGGAGGTATTGGTCAGTGAGAAAATGAACATGAGCTGGCTTCAGTGTGCGCTCACAGCCCGGAAAGCCAACCTCATCCTGGGCTGCATCAAAAGGAGCGTGACCAGCAGGTTGAAGGAGGTGATCCTGCCCCTCTCCTCTGCTCTCGTGAGACCTCACCTGGAGTATTGTGTGCAGTTCTGGTGTCCTCAACATAAAAAGGACATGGAACTGTTGGAACGAGTCCAGAGGAGGCCCACAAGGATGATCAGGGGACTGGAGCACCTCCTGTATGAAGACAGGCTGAGGAAGTTGGGGCTGTTCAGCCTGGAAAAGAGAAGGCTGCATGGAGACCTCACAGCAGCCTTCCAGGATCTGAAGGGGGGCTATAGGGATACTGGGGAGAGACTCTTCATTAGGGACTGTAGTGACAGGACAACGGGTAACGGGTTAAAACTTAAACAGGGGAAGTTTAGATGGGGTATAAGGAGGAAGTTCTTTACTGTAAGGGTGGTGAGGCACTGGAATGGGTTCCCCAGGGAAGCTGTGAATGCTCCATCCCTGGCAGCGTTCAAGGCCAGGTTGGACAGAGCCTTGGGTGACATGGTTTAGTGTGAGGTGTCCCTGCCCATGGCAGGGGGGTTAGAACTAGATGATCTTAAGGTCCTTTCCAACCCTGACTATTCTATGATTATGATTCTATTCTTTCTCCCATTTCTGCTCTATATGTCACACCAACTCTCTCTGGTCTTATAGTACTGGCTACTCTATTAGTACTACAAGTAGTATGATAGAATGATATTTTGGAACCAACTCTGTGGATGAAAAAAAGTTCTTCCATAAGCATTTAGCTAAAAACTTCAGTGTGAGATATTGAGTTGGAGATTCAGAAGAGAACAAACACTAGTCTAGTAACACCTCTTTGTTCTTTTATGATAATCCATTTGCCTTTTAACACTTCAGACCATTTTTATATGCTGAACAGACTAAGCATTAGGGGTGCTGAATAAAGCAAGAAGTCACACCTGTCATTATTAGCACATTTGCATGCATGTAGCCTACATAACATACTCTTAAAATTACTACTGATATTCCTTCAGAGAAGTTTCTTAGATAACCTGCAGCACACAAAGACTGTACCTTCTAGGGGACACACAACAGAATAGAAGGCATTAGAGACAGGGAGAGAAAAAGAAGGGTCTGAAATAAATTGCTACTTATCTGCACATACGTACACGCACACTGCTTGTGAATTCTAATTTGGGGAATGTGAGGTGGGATCTTTAGTTTTAGGTTTGGTTTCAGATGGCTTAATATTCTACATACAAAATACAGTAAATTACCCTAAATCCCAGAATAGAGCTTTGCAGATGGCATATCACAAAGGGCTGCATCAGTAACTTAACAGAAGGAGGAAAATCCATTTCCAAAATGCATTTTTTATTTTTTAACAAGACTCCAAACTACAGGACAAGCTCAGGTATTTGAAATCCATTTGTAAGTACCCTTAAAAAAAAAACAGCTAATATGTTTGAGTTTGAGATGTAACTCATACATTTGAGATTAGAATGAGGTTGTAGGTCACAAAGCTGTCTCAGCACAGGGTTCAAATATAAACATACATAAACTGGCTTACATGTCAGACTAGAAAGATTTACTACCTTGACATGTTCTGAAAAATATATAGGGATACGGAAAGCAATAAATATAAACCAAAAAGTGGCAATCATATAAAGTCCTGAGAATTTAATATTAATAGAAGAATCTAAAATGTACACATTTTTCCCGTTGATATAAAACCCAGATTCCATTTTGCTGAAACTTGTTAAGTTATACCAGAAAAATAAAGTTACAGAACACATAAGTCTCTAGATTCTCTACTATCTGCAAACAATTATTTTGGTTATATGATGTTACTTAAGAAAATACGGTAACAACCATAAGAACTGGGGTAATACAGGTTCAGAGCCAGTGAAAATAAATGCATGTGGCGTTCAGCCTACCCTTTGACTTCCACGTAGCTTTAAGGCTGGGCCCAATGGAGAAATCATTCAATCTGGGATAACAAACTAACATAGTCAAAATCAGAGTTCCTTTTACTTTATGATCTTCTTAAGAATACATGTCCTTCCCAAACAGAAATAGATACTACTAATGCCAGGCTACTGATCTTCCTCTCAAAAACAGTTCTAAGGAAATATAATGAAAATGGTTACAGAAGTTCTCCCCAGCAGGTAAATACACAATCACGGGCTTCAAATTTAACCTAAAACTTCATCCAAGTTGAAACAATGTACTTTTCTTTATACACCAGCTATATTCAGAAAGAAGTATCTAATACTTTCACTCACTGTCATCAGGAAAAAGTAGCAATGCTTCTCAGAGCTTTTGCACTTCATAAATTAAGAGTGAGGTGGGGGAGGGTAGGCAAGACAGTACGCTCGCGCAAGTGAAAGCATCTACTGTTAACAGATAAAATAAAAGAAAGCTAAAACATTCACAAATAAAAAATAGTGTTTACCAGCCACATGAAAAACAATGAATTGGCTTTGTGTGTTTTGTTCTCTAGGACACCAGCAAAAAAGATAAAAAGTATACTAGGTGTTCATAAAAGGTAGAACAGTTTTTTAAAGTTCGCTTTATAGTTATTTTTCAAGCCCTTAGTTTTAGACTCTAATGTTTTATGTGCCGTTATTTTGCTTTTACTGCAAAAGGAAGAGCTGGCTTCCAAAGATAAAGGAGATTTTTGGTAAATGGTGAAGGTACAGAAATAAATGACCCACTTGGCTAGTGTGTAATTACACTGGCTGAGATTGTAACAATCTATCACATGAAGGAGGATGACACCACGCTAAGGGGTTAGTCAAAGGAGATAGCCTTTGACTAACTACTGGACACAGGCGATCGATACTCCACAGATTTTGTTCTCTCAAAAAAACAATTGAGTTCTAAAAAAAAAGTTTGAAAATAGATTCCTCCTTTCCTCCCAGATACTGATCAGACTCATCTTGACCTTATTCTGGAAAAGCAATGCTTTCTTAAACAGGTATATGGAACAAATAAATCCTTCAGTGTCCTGAAAAGCATTTTTACATGCAGGAGTTTTGCTCTGAGCTCAATTTCAGCTTTTTTTTGTTTGGATGAGCTACTCTAATCAACAAATTAGAAAGCACATATTCACTGGGAATGAGCCTGCCATTACACGCTTTGCATCTCTCATTAACAGCATAAAGAAATCCAATATGAACAGGAAGGCAGAAAGCTTAGATTGTGAGGATGTAAGTAATCACGTAGTTTGCACTGAGCTAACAGCCATTACTTACATCCTGCTGTGATGAATACATTGCATGTTACAGATGCACAAAATACTCTTTTGCGGTATTGAACTTTAAAAAAAATACAAAGATAGATTGCTTTTAGCTGGAAGAACAGTGACTTTCAAGGAAAATATTATTACCACAGGGAATGTACTCTCATCAACTCTGCATATGATATCAAACTAGGGGGGGACCAGGTGATAACACCCAAGGGCAGCCCTGCTGTTCAGAGTCCTAGGCAGGATGGAGGAATGGGCTGATGGGAACCTTATGATGTTCTAGTACAAATCCAAAGCCCTACACCTAGGAAGTAATAAGCCCTTGCAAGAGTACAGTCTGGGAATGACTGACTAAAGAGCAGCTCTGTTGAATGGGCCCTGGGGGATCCTGCGGATTCCAACAGCATCCTGGGCTGCATTGAGTGGAGCACAACCAGGAGATTGAGGGAAATTATCCCCATTTAGTCAGCACTCATTAGACTGCATCTAGAGAGTCTGCACCTTTCAAACAGGAAAAACAGATAAACTGAACTGATTCCCCAAGCTGACTGGGGGCTGGAGCACTTGCCATGTGAGGAGAGGCTGAGGAAACCCGGCTTGCTTGCTCAGAGGAGAAAAGGTTTCAGGAGGCCCTGAATAACAGCACCTGCCAATAACATCAAGATGGAGGTAGGTTCTTTAGAGTAGCATATGGTGGCAAGATGAGAAACAACAGACGTGAATTGAAACACAAATTCCAGCAGTATTGGATTTGGGTTTATTTTTCATTAGCTATCATGACAATCAAGCAGTGGAATGGGCCACCCAGAAAGGCTGTGCTGGCTCCATCCACCCAACAGGTTTTGAAGGCCCAACCGGATAAAGCCGTTAACAAACTGAACTGATCCCATGGCTGATTCTAGTTCAGCTAGGCACCTAAGTGAGCTCCTAAGTTCTCTGATACAAATTATTCTATCATTCAATTAGGAATGTTATTAATAATAGAAAAGATTTTTTTTGAGAGGAAAAAAAAAAACCAAACCACAAAGTTTTTGAAGCAAGTTGAGTCAGACCAAATAGGACTGTAAGACCTCCAGCTACAAAGGAAGCTACAGTTTGGGGATTTTTGAATTATGAGAATGTTTGCCTGACTTCTGTTTTCCCCAATCACAACAAATTTTATCAGAGTATGAGTAGCATTCAGCAACCTTCTACCTCAAAAATACTTGGTTATACATGTATATATAGGATAAGAAAGTATTTCGTATTATATAACCCCAAATTGCATCTTGAAGAAACGGTAGGCTAAGCCATGTACCAAGTAAGTCAGTAACAGGTTTTGCATTTAATGTTGGCAACAACTTCATTACTAAAGACAGCACATGGATCTACGCAACACTTGTTTTAATTCAACATCAGCCTAGAAACATAAATTAGCAATATAAAAAGATATTTCAACTACCAGCCTCCTAACCTCATTAATACTGTTCATTATCTACATTCACATTTTACCCATCTTACCATTTTCTGAAAAAGAAACAGTTGTAAAATTTATTTCTTTAATATGAAAAATAAATCCATAGTATGGATAAGCCAGCATGTCACTGCCCATTCATAAGATTCTAATAATAAAATACCAAAAATCAGACTTATGTTATATATATAAGAGATTTATGTTACAAGAGACAAAGTATCCTATTAACTAATATTTATTTATATTACTGAAAAAGACAATGAAAGACCATAAAAAAAAACCCAACACTTTAATGTGACAGTACAATAGTAAAGAATGCACGGGTTTCAGTTATATGCTGTACCTTTTATCTGGAGACTACAATTTGGGATTTAGAGGAATAGCAGTCAGAGTCAACATTTTCAGGCTACCAAAGGGATGTATGAGGGAAAACCAGAAAAACTAAAGAAATAAAAGCTTTGGAGGTACAATCTGTGGAGTTTTCGTTTTTTTTTGGCAAGATATGCTGCAGGAATTAGAAAAATACTGAACACTTAAAAAGAGACCTGCTACCTTTGGAATAAAAATCCCCAGCCAACCAAACCAAACAAAACACTCTTGAGGGCAGACCTTCCCTCCACCTATGCTGATGGTTCTGTCAGCACCTGAAGCTACTGGTGACGGGGACCCAAAAAAAACTCACTAGGGAAAACACAATGAAGAAGCTGATGTAAACAAAACAGCACTGAACATATCTATCACATAGAAGATGTGCTGTTGTTTCATTAGGAGGGGTTAAACTAGGACATCAGTCACAAATGTCTATGTACTACCAAAGAAGGATGCTGACTGCTTTGTTTTGCCTTGGATTTCACAGTAAAATAGCGAGCTAGCTACTGTGATTTTTCTACTATAAAGTAACATCTTTTCAATAGTGCGGATGCAGCCATAGAAAAGTACACCACCAGTAAGAGAAACTGATGTTTTTCCCTAATTTGCTAGTTACAAGCACGTTCCCCTTCTTCCCTCGTTTCTGTTCACGTAACTCCACAGGAAGTTACAGACAAATGTACCTTCTTGCTTCACATATGTGCAGGTAGGTAGAAAAAAAACAAAACTGGCTTCAATGTACAAAACGTGCTGTCTGTACATGATGCAGAATCTCCATCTCTCTGGTGCCTGTCAGTAATCCTGAACAGAAGCCTCTAAAGAGCTATCCAGGTTTAGCAAGAAGGAAAGGACACACTCTCCACCTGAACCAAAAATACATTTGTCTGCGAACAGATGCGGTTTTACTTTTAAACGTAATTGTCATAATAGGTGGATTAAAGACTTTAACTGTAACAGAAAACATATAAATTAAATATACTTAAAATAAATGTAAACAATTAAGTAGACAAACACCAGGAAGACAACCTCAAATGAAACCATGTTCATATAGTAGGAAGTGCATGTTAGCATGAAACCATTCATATGTCTATAACATAGTAAAAAAAAGGCAGACAGCACCAAACACACTGCTAAGAACCAGTAAAGAAAGTATGTTCACCCAAAAAGAATACTCTAAAAATCACTTCTTCCAGTTAAACTGAGAATATATATTACTTTTCTATACAGCCAGATAACACACACTGCTATATAGCTAAGGATATTAAAACTAACTCAGCTACCTTTCTTTTCTCCTTAAATTTCTCCAATGCTCTGTTAAAAAGATGCTGTCTAAATTTACTCTTTAGCTAGGATAAATCAGAATTTTATTAACTGATCTTGACTACCTATACAATAAACCCCAAAAATCTTCAGACAGCAAAAACTTCTAGTCCTGAACTTGGACCAAAATATCTCACCTGCACTGACGGAACTTAAACACCTCCCATCACCCCCAACTGCCTCAACTTCTTGGGAAAAAGCGAAGCTAAAATACTATCAAATAAAAATTACCTGTTTCCACTCCATCTTTTGAACTTTGTTAGAGTATCAAGACAAAAGATATGGGAACAGTGAAGATTCTGGCCTGTGTTTTAGAACTAGAGTATTTCTTTCCATAGAATAAATTAGTTGATACAGATACACTATGCTCTAACACCATAATCCTAATTTAAATGATAAAACATTTTAGTATTCACATGGCAAAAATCAAGATGAGTTTACAATTCAGCTACAACTGGAGACTAACAATTCTAAAGCAAGTGTGCGTTTAATGTTTTCGTGTTTCCTTACCTTTTACTTACACTCTTCCTTTTTATAATTCACTGTGCTGACAAACCTTTTATTCTTTTATCCTGATTAAGGATTTTAGGATATTATAAACTGTCTTAATCAGTACTAAGAGTAAAAATAAGCAGCAGATAACCCACTATGTTTATTTCTGAACATGAGCTGGACCTCCTGGAAGGATCAGGCATCAGAAAAATATTTTTGAAGTTTATCCTCTTTTCAGTAAAGTAAGTATAAATAGTAGAATTCTGTACTACTTAATTAGAAAACAAGGAAAGGCAAGAAATTTCACATCAGTTGCAATAATAAAAACTGAAAACTATTTTTGCAGAACCCTACCTGCCACTGGTTTGTAATTCTGTGGTCAGAAGCAGGAAGTATAGGAAACTGCATTATTACAATATGCATTTAATTCAGCAATTAAAAAAAAACCCACACTTTTAAATATATATAAAATAATCAGAGAACATTAACATCTCTCATGCCATGAAAAAAAAATATGCTGGTTGGTTTTGTTGGTTTTTTTTTAATTTGTGTTTTGGGATGTATGAGGTTGAAGCAGGAAATTACCAGGCCTAGGGATAGGAAAGCAAAAATGAAAGTGGGTTAAAGAATTAAAATATCAGATTCCTTTAATTTTTCCACTTAAGTAACTACACAGATTTTTCTACCATTTCATGAGGACATTATCTGGGCCAGATTACAGCCACCATAAAGATATTTTGAATTTACTATACAATTGATGGGGGAAAAAAAGTATATATCTATATCTTGTGTGTTTTTATCAGAACTACAAAAACTTCAACTTTAGAAACTTTAGAAAGGTCATACAGCCAAGTAGCACCTCAGCATACAGAAAACTTTACCAACTCTACTATACATTCAGCTGTTCATATACATGTCACACTACTGTTATTCTTGTTAATCTCAACAACGTTTAGCCTTTGAAAAGTAAATGTTATCATAAAATGACTTTGTAATTGATTCCTCTCACTTCTGTTTTGCACAGCACTTCCATTTTCTTTCAGATTCATCACTTTAGACCCTCTTTTCAGTAGTGGATGTGCCTACATCAGGCTTTGACAGTCAAGAAAGCATTGACAATATGGAATTTTTTGAAATTTAGATTCAGAAATATTTTTTTCATTACTGTAATCTGTCATTCTTCCCCAGGATTGCTTATTTTACAGTTTATTTCTACATAATTCTTTAACTACTTAAAGTGGAAGTAAAAAATAACACAGGATATTATTTCTAAGTAATCATTCTAAACCATTAAACAGCAACATAAGCTCTAGAAAAACTAGACACCTACTTTTGGCAGTTTACTACATTCTCTGAAAACCTTATCCTCACTAGGCTGTCAAGATACTACCTCTTTGAGACTTAGCACTGCCCCCACCTTCACCTTTTTCTTAAATTTATCATACTGAAACGATGTACCAGTAAACTGGTATGTAACATAAGCCCTAGCATGAATACAGATGTATCAACAAACTGATTTTGGTTACCGACCCGTCCAGTCTGCATGTTTTGCATACTTCTGATGATCTAAGTCAAGAATATTAAAAGATACAATTTCTAACCAACACTGGCAACAGCCCAAGCTGCTGACGCGATTACACTGGCAAAACTCACCTTTTGCAGAGTTGTTCCAATTTGTTTAGCTGCCTGAAGTTAAAGCAACTAAGTTCCTAATTTCTACTGTATACTACAGATAGTTTCATACAACAAAATGATCCTAACAAATCTATCAAGCACATGTAGGCATGGCATTTCAGAAGGGTCAGAACAATACAACCTGACTTTCCCATCTTACAATACATAAAGGTCCCATCAAACTTTGTTTACTCTTCCTGATAAACCCTATTGAATAAGGAATTTTGTGTTACTAATAAATAGAAAAGACACTTTAATAGATTTATTTACAAAAATAATAAAGGATAATATGATTTTTTTTTTTTAAGCCATTAAAAAGTAATTTAACTATAACCACAATGTCTTTCACAGCACGTTTCATCCCTGCCATCTACACTTTAATCGTTTAGCGTGTAAACTGTTTTCAAAGACTTTGAATATTTATATGGTACCGGTACCACTGTATACACATAGAAAACAAAGCATCTGGTAATTTACCTATACCGGTTTAGGCAAATCAGCAAATTCATCTTTCTGCTAGCAGGGCAAGGCTTTTTGACAGCATAACAGCAATATTAAAAATACTAAGGCTGGGGCAGGGAGGGCTTATTTGTTTTAATGTCATTTCTACAATGGTAACTAGCAGATGCAAGAATACAATTTAAGGCAGGTGAAGGTCTCTAGACATGACCATTTACATTTGAGAAGTACTTTTTATTATAGTTGTGGGTGAGATGGGATTCCCTGTCCTCCTTTTTTCATTTTGAGGATTAATCAGTATGGCTAGATTGACAAACCTTTTCTTGGCCAGGCAAGACTTTATGTTTTCTCTCTCTCTGAAAACCCTTACTCTTCCCACACTCTACAGTGACTTTAAAGACCTCAGTTTTGACTGTATTTCTATCATTTATGCCCCTCACGTAGGCAAACACTTCAGCATCTCTATACTAACTTGCAACTCTCTTCTCTTGCCAAGGATTCTTTTTATCCAAGGCAGCACCTCTTCAAAGTCCTGTTATTAAATAGTTCTGAAACCAAATTCTTTATCTTCCATTCTTTGCCATTTACAACTCCTCTGTCAAAACTAGTTCCTTCCCATTACAGTCCTTAAATGCATTTTGTTCTCAACTACCATAGACATCAAAATGGACATGATTCCAATCTCAATGCATGCAGTCACCATTTTTTCTGTTCTCTCTCACAAGATCTTATTGCAGAATTTTTGTACCATTAAAATTAGGAAGTATTTCTATATGTGCGCAATGAACTTAAATAAACTTTTCATTTTTCTCTAAGCACAGAAAAAAAAATGAGTCATGAAGATGAAAACATCATTTTGCATGAACAACTAAAGAAATACCATTTGCTTATTTTCATATTTTCATTGAAACTTTCATTTTAATCCTTACAGAACTAAGGTATGTTGTTGCGTCTTTTCCTCAGTAAAAACTCTTTCATGTCTGTGTTTGTACATACAAGTCATGATTCTGTCTGAGCACTGATATAACTGTGGAAAATGAACATTAAATTCTTCCCGCAATTCTTTGGTATCAGATAAAAAGAACTACCCATTCTGTCTGAGCACTGATATAACTGTGGAAAATGAACATTAAATTCTTCCCGCAATTCTTTGGTATCAGATAAAAAGAACTACCCACTGTCTCTCTCCAAGAGAAAAAACTCCAAATCCCCTTACTTTGTTTCCGGTAAAGAGGGATCTGAAGACCTGCTTTTTCACATTACAGGTTGGCAACCCACCCATAGGTTTACTATGTATATGCATCAAACTGCTTCTTCCCTCCCTGTACCCATAAAGAACAAGAAGCTCTTCATTAAAAGGTCTCAGCAAAATAAGGAAGATTTTGGAAAAACAACAACATATATTATCAAACTAATATTTAGTTGGGAATCTCAATCAGCTTCAATTTGAATCCTGAATTGGCAAAAATATTATTACAGTCCAGGAAAAATTATCTCAGTTGATAACAAGATACAGACTTTGGTTATACAGAGTCTGTCTCTAGATAAAACCCAACTTAGACCTTCACTTAAGTCAGTCACAGATAATGTATTATTCAAGGCCAACATCCAGTTTCAACCTTGCTGACCTCACTAACCACCTTTGGCCCACAAATT